>NC_092351.1:74632478-74932478 GCF_963676685.1 Mytilus edulis | reverse complement strand
TAGCAAACATGTATGACAGTCACATAAAATTAAGAGATCAATCAGTTTGCCTCTCCTTGTGTATAACACCAACCTTCAGTGCATTGATTTAAAACTTCAACTTACTGGTGGCGTTTGCTTTATTTCTGTTGATTTTCCCTGCTCAGGATTATTATTTTCAGGAGGTCCTTCTATTTCATCAATACAATACAACAATTAGCTATTTTTGCTATATATTATGAATATATTACGGTTTCTAAAGGTTATGAACATATTCTGTATGTTTGAAATCATTTATCGAAACGAGGACAAGCAACAAAAACAGCTATTGCTTTGTTGTATTGTTTTTTTTTTCTATTATTAAATTCTAAAACTAATCGGATGTGCTATAATTACATTAAGATAGATCTGTGCGTTCATAATATTAAGTAAAGGTTACTTGAATTTTGTATATGATCGACGTTTAAAACTTCCTTTACTTATGAGATATAGATCATCGATACCGTATAGTAAAATTGTATTTAGAATTATATTCAGTTTAGCTAAAGGTAACAAGAGGTCCCATTTAGTTTTATCAATAAACTTGACGTAAAAAATACTTTTGCAACAGTCATTTGTTCTACATTAAGACTCACCAGATTGTTTTTGCTTGGTAACTCCTTCACTACCCGTACCTTGACTGGTTGTAACCTTAAGAACAAATGTGTAGTTATACTCTTTCAATCAGTTTAATTGAAGTCTGGAGCTGGCATGTAAGTTAACTGCTAGTAGTCTGTTGTTATTTATGAATTATTGTCATTTTGTTTATTTTTTTGGTTACATCTTCTGACATCAGACTCGGACTTCTCTTGAACCGAATTTTAAATGTGCGTATAGTTATGTGTTTACTTTTCTTCATTGGCTAGATGTATAGGTGGAGGGTTGAGATCACATCAACATGTTTAATCCCGACACATTTTGGTGCCTGTCCCAAGTCAGATGCATCTGGCCTTTGTTAGTCTTGTATTATTTCAATTTAAGTTTCTGGTGTACAATTTGGAAATTAATATGGCGTTCATTATCACTAAACTAGTATATATTTGTTTATGAGCCAGCTGAAGGACACCTTCGGGTGCGGGAATTTCTCGCTACATTGAAGACCTGTTGGTGACCTTCTTCTGTTGTTTTTTTTCTATGATCGGGTTGTTGTCTCTATGGCACATTCCCCATTTCCATACCCAATTTTATCTATTCTATTATCTATATCTATATTGTAAGACCAAATACATGTTTGTACAAGTGTTTTTCTCCTTTGTTTTTGTTGTATGTTTGCTGTATATGGACTGTTTTTGTGTCATAGACGAATACCTTACATAATTTGTTTTATTAATCTAACAAAAATAACAATAGTACCGAGCTCCCAGTTAATTTGAATTAATTCTGAAAGTCCATCATTACATGCTAAAATCAAAATCCAAATACATCAAACAACAAGGGATTACAACTGATATATTCCTGATACGTAAGCTATGTTCTTCAGCAGAAGATGTTGTCTTAAACCTAATTTTATAGCTTACTTGTTTGACAGGCCATAAAATTAAGAGATAAATCAGTTTGCCTCGCCTTGTGTATTACAACAAACTTCAGTACATTGATTTAAAATTTCAACTTACTGGTGGCGTTTGCTTTATTTCTGTTGATTTTTCCTGCTTAGCATTATCATTTTGTGGAGGTCCTTCTATTTCATCAATAAATACAAGAATTAGCCATTTTTTGTTATATATTATGAATATAACGATTTCTCAAGTTTATGAACATATTCTGTATGGTTGAAATCATTTATCGAAAAGAGGACAAGCAACTAAAACAGCTTTTCATATTGTTCTTCTTTTTTATTATAAAATTTTAGAAACTACAATATGAACTAATCGGCTTTACTTTTATGCCATTTAGATAGTCTGTGCGTTCTAAATATAAAGTAAAGGTTGTACTTGAATTTTGTATATACTCGACGTTTAAAACTGCCTATACCTATTAGATATAGATAATGGATACTGTATGGTAAAATTGTATTCCGATTTATGTTCCTTTTAGCTAACGGTAACATGAGGTCCCATTTATGCCATTAAGATAGTCTGTGCGTTCTAAATATAAAGTAAAGGTTGTACTTGAATTTTGTATATAATCGACGTTTAAAACTGCCTATACCTATTAGATATAGATAATGAATACTGTATGGTAAAATTGTTTTCCGATTTATGTTCCTTTTAGCTAAAGGTAACTTGAGGTCCCATTTAATTTTATCTATAAACTGGACGTCAAAAATACTTTTGCAACAGTCATTTGTTCTACATTTAGACTCACCAGATGGGTTTTGCTTAGTAACTCCTTGACTATCCGTGTTTTGACTGGTTATAACCTTAAGATCAAATGTGTAGAAATACTCTAATATATTATCTATATATATGTCGTGTACAAGTTGCGATTTTGTACAGGTTATAACATGTACAAAAATATTGTACATGTTATAACTTGTATAATGCAAAAATACAAGTTATAACATGTACAAAAGTACCTCATACATGTTATAACCTGTACAAAATATTGCTTAAAAATGGTTTTAACTTGTACAAAATCGAAAAATAAGGATTTTTTCTATTATCGCAACAGGTGATATTGACCTGAATAACATTTTCATAACTTTTGTATTATTCCTTCATGTAAGGGTGTTTTGTCCTTTTTTTTTGATACAGTTAATGTCCAGGGGTCGGTATTATGAAGCATTCCTAAGAGGACATGTCTTATGATCCTCTTATGACTATCTTTATTTGATGAATTATAATTGTCAGTGTCCACTTTGAAGGCAATAGTAAAATACTTTCTTTCTAGTTGACACTAAAAGACAAAAAAGACTAAAAGAGGATAGCCAAGATAGATGTGTCTACAGATAAAATTGGGAATTGATATGGGGTATGTGTCTAAAAGACAACAACCTGTCTATGGAGCAGACAACATCCAAAGGTCACAAATACATGCTTTCAAAGTAGAGGATATATATTTAAAACATCAAAATGACATTGGCCTCATGCAATGATCTTATAGTTTATAAACAAAATTTGAGTTATAATTTTACATAAGTCATGCTGAAGGCCAAAAATGTTGAAGAGTAGATCCAAAGATATTGATAATGAAGCATGGTGCAATGAAAACTATTTCTGCTCTCTTTTGCTTTTACAGAGTAAGCATATAAGACATTGTTTTAGTCTTTGCATGCTATAAAAACGAGAGGGAGGAGTATTTCCCAAAATTATTAGGAATCGTTCTTAAATTTTTTGAAAGAATTTAGTTACTAGTATCTAATGTAATTGTCATTGAGGAATGCAAGCTTTTAGTATTAAATAGTTTCACACGAACGCGCGTCTGGCGTACTAAATTATAATCCTGGTTCATTTGATAACTATTTACACCACTGGGTCTATGCCTCTGCTGGTGGACGTTTCGTCCCCGAGGGTATCACCAGCCCAGTAGTCAACACTTCGGGGTTGACATGAATATCAATAATGTGGTCATTTATATAAATTTCCTGTTAAACCAAACGTTGAATTTTTTGAAAAACTAAGGATTTTCTTATCCCAGGCATAGATTACCTTCGCCGTATTTGGCACAACTTTTTGGAATTTTGGATCCTCAATGCTCTTCAACTTTGTACTTGTTTGGCTTTATAAATATTTTGATATGAGCGTCACTGATGAGTCTTATGTAGACGAAACGCGCGTCTGGCGTACTAAATTATAATCCTGGTACCTTTGATAACTATTCACACTTATTTAAGCCATGATGGACTGCATAAAACATACAATTACATGATAACACATTTTGCCAACATAAGTCATGAAACATATATTTCTGAAACTTTGTGTTCATTGTCCTCTACAGAAAAAGACACGTTCTGGCCTATTTATTGTTGTTCTTTATGCATTGGTGAATTTAAATGTTTATTTTACTTCATTAAGATTTATTTTAAATTTTGTACAAGTTGAAACCATTTTAAGCAATATTTTGTACAGGTTATAACATGTATGAGGTACTTTTGTACATGTTATAACTTGTATTTTTGCATTATACAAGTTATAACATGTACAATATTTTTGTACATGTTATAACCTGTACAAAATCGCAACTTGTACACGACATATATATTGTTAACCAAATATCATTTTTCATCAAATAACCCCAATTTAAATTAAAAAAACACACACAATCTGTATCTCGTAAATGTACTAAGCAATAGATAACAATACTCGTTCTATTAAGAGTTAAGTCTAACAGTCTTAGTCTTAAGTTATCTAGTTTTTAAATAACTGTACCGTTCAAAACCTTATACCTCCCTATTTTGATAACACAGAACAGCCTATTATTTCATACACATGCAAAAAAAAAATAACATGCAGAAGTTTGATTTTTCATAATGTTATGTCGGTAACAAAAGACGTTAGTATTATAAGATAATACTCATTAAACTTAAAACACTGAATCATCGAAGTTTAGATTTGTTCCCTATGGCTATATTATCAGGGGGCACTTCAAATGTTTCCAGGACAGCGAGTTTAAAAACTTTTTGAAAATTAAGAACCAAAATATCGTCCTCCATCTTTTTAGTAGATTTGAACCAGTGTTGTCAGGTTATCCAAGATGATCTTTCCTCGTTTAGTAAAAATTGCTTCAAACGGGAAAAATCTGATAAACAATCTCACGATTACATAAAAGTACGTCGTTTCGATCAACCAAATCCAAATTCAAAGTTACAACTCAGAATCGTAGTTTTTATTGCTATTGCTTTTGAATTTTCTCTACCGTCTGATAATAAGCAATTTTGTAAATGAATATTAATGATAATTGAATGATGATACAATTATCATTCAAACACTGACGTGCAATTTATCTTTGCGTATGAATTATTTTTTTAAATTAATACTACAATAGTGTAGGTTCATTTCAAGAGTGCCCTAGTTAATATTATTAAATGTACATATATTTTTTGTTAGTTGATTGTGTTAAATGTACATATGGTTTTTTTTGGTTATTGATAGTGGTAAATGTACATGTTTTTTTATTTATTTTGTGATGTTATACTATTGTCTCAGAACAATGGAGGGTTTGGTACTATTAAAACGTTTAATCCTGTTGCAAATATATAGACCTGTCCTAAGTCAGAAATCTGTTGTACAGTAGTTGTCGTTTGTTTTTCTTTTCTCGTGCCATGACCTGTAATGGTTTACTTTTATGAATCTTTATTTGAAAGGAGAGTTGTATTATTGGCACTAACACCACATCGGCCGAAATCTATATAACAAATTTTAAATTCTACTCAAGCTATTTACCTTATTTACACGTAATTTCCTGCCATGTCATCAACCATGTATCTCGATACGATTAACTGATGTTTATATAACTTTTTGAACGTTTTAGTGATATCGTCAGGCTAAATTATGACAGTATTATTTACTTTGCTTTAACAGATTTCTCTGTTGATATTTTTCCATGAGTTTGGTCTTCAATTCAATGTTATGGCATTAGAATCATTATTTAGCTAAACCAGAGCTGAGAGGCGTCTTAAATTTGCGATAAGCTGGAAATTTTTACCGCTTCTTGAATGTTTGACTATGACTGATATGTAGACCAGCAATACAAGCGTTGTTTCCTTAGCTTGTGGTGTAGCAGTGCTATATATTGATTGGTTTTGTGTCATGGAGGTATACCCTATATTATTTGTTTTTTATTGTTCTTACAAAAATAACAATAATACCGCACTCTTAGTTTCCCTCGGTTTTAGTCTGTTACCCCGATTTTGTTTTTTGTCCATGGATTTATGAATTTTGAACAGCGGTATACTACTGTTGCCTTTATCAAATAAAAATTCAAATCGAAAAGTACGATTAAAAAAAATTAAAAAGCTTAATCGGAATCTGAAATAAATCAAACGAATGGATAACATCTGTCATATTGCTGACTTTCTACAGACATTTTCTGCTTAGATATTTGCTGAATCGGAAAATGGAAAGAGCTTAGCCTCTGACTTGTATGACAGTCACATAAGAATAAAAGATCAGTCAGTCAAAATATCCATGTGCAATACAACACCCTTGAGTACTTATATTTAAAACTTTCAACTTACTGGCGGTGGTTGCTTTGTTTCCTTTGATTTTCCCTGCTTAGCATTAGTATCTTGTGGAGGTTCTTCTATTTCAGCAATAAACAACAAGATTTAGCAATCAATGCAATATAATATATATCAAATCCTCTAGCAAAAACACATAATGCAACGGGTATAAGGCGTTTCATTTAGTCATTAAGATTAATATAATTACGATATTACAAGGATATTCTATATGTTTAAATTCATTTACCGAAGAGAAGACAAGCAACAACAAGAGCAACTGCTTTGTCATCTTGTAAGATGTTTTTTTTCTTACTTACTGCTAACAAAATAATATAAGCTAATCTGCTTTGAAGATACGCCATTTCGATAATACATGCATGTGAGTTCTACATAATTAAAGGTTATCTTGGGTTATGTATACGAAAGACGTTTAAAACTACCTAATAGTATGTGAAATACAATGTATATAATTGATTATTGTCTCCTCGGAAACGATATTAAGAATTGAAAGATGGCTAGTCTTCGAACTTAATGCTTCTTACTATCTATCTGTTCTGATTAGAAGATATTGCTGACTTTATCCAGGTCACATATACTGTTCCAAGTTCGGTTTTAAATGGGAAACTCCACACTGAAATGTACGACAATGGGACGATTTTTCGTTCCGTATTGTTAAATCTCCATTTTTAGATGGTGATGTTCCTTTGACACCATCGTACGGTGTTTATAATTCACAACTTGTTCGTTATGCCTGTGTCTGTTGTGACGTTTTTGATTTTAACGAACGCAATCTATGTATTACTGGTAAATTATTAAAACAGGATTATCGTTACCATTAATTACTTAAAACCATTACTAAATTTTGTAATATATATATATATATATATATATATAAATACAAAAAAAGTTTCTTTTCAAGCGGTGTACAGAATTATATATTAAAAATTAAATACACAAAAAGAGTTTTAAAAGCAGCCTTGTCTAGCGCTTTCATCCATCTTGGGACTTTTCAAGACTATGAACGTCGTTATGAACGTCGTTATGGGGAACACATTAGTATTATGACGTAACGTCATTGTTCGTAAAATATTAGAAGTATGACGCAACGTTTTTGTTCATGTTACTACTAAGCATTAAGCTTGGCGTCAAACACTTTTATAAATTTTCTTTCTAGTTCTTTACGGTATTCTTCTGTTGGTTCCGTACATTTGAAGAACGGGAAAAATTTGAATTTTCCTCCCGCACAAGTGTCTAAATGTTCGCTCAACGGAATTTTTCTGTATTCGGGTTGCCGTATTTGCTGTTTATGGATCCTGACCCGTTCACACACACTATTTCCTGTTTGACCTACGTAGTTTTCTTTACAGTTGACACATGTTATACAATAGATTACATTTTCTGATTTGCAAGTCATATTTGCGTTTACTGTAAATTTCTTACCGTTTTTGAAATATTTCGTACTGCCGATTTCTAAGTAAATATAATTGTCTCTGGAACATACTCCACAGCGTAAATCGCCACAAATTTGTACGGATGATATCTTTTTAACTATATCAAATCGCGCTTTTGCAAGTTGGCGTTTCAAATTTTTCGGTTGTCTTCTACTATAAATGATCGATTCTTCTGTTACCAAATTTTTCATTGTTTCACTTTGATGTAAAATCGGAAATTTCGATTTTATAAACTTGAAGGCATTTGGTAATGACGGATCATGAGTAGTTACAAACGGGAGGATATCATCATCGATTGTCTGTTCCTTCGGTGTCCTTAGTTGATTTGTAGACATATTATTTGTCTTCTCGATACTGTCATCTATAAGTTTTAATGGATATTTCTGCTATAAGAGGTACATCTTCAGTTCTTCTAACCTTCTTTTGCGAAGAGTTTTATCTAATACAATTGAACATACTCGTCTTGCCATACAATATGGAATGTTTCTTTTTGTATGTGATGGGTGACATGATTCAAAATTTAAATACTGGTGTGTATCTGTCTTCTTGTAATAAATATCCGTAATGATTTTATTGTTTGAGAGTTTAATCAAAATGTCTAGAAATGGGAGTTCCAAGTTACTACTTTCAATAGTGAATTTTATTGACGGATGCAATGAGTTAAGTATTTCATGGAATTTGTGTAAGTCGTTTGTTGATTTACTCCATAATATAAAACAATCGTCTAGAAATCTTTTCCACTGTTCATAAACATAAGTTTTGAATTCCTGTCCAAAAATCAGGCCTACTCATGATCCGTCATTACCAAATGCCTTCAAGTTTATAAAATCGAATTTTCCGATTTTACATCAAAGTGAAACAATGAAAAATTTGGTAACAGAAGAATCGATCATTTATAGTAGAAGACAACCGAAAAATTTGAAACGCCAACTTACAAAAGCGCGATTTGATATAGTTAAAAAGATATCATCCGTTCAAATTTGTGGCGATTCACGCTGTGGAGTATGTTCCAGAGACAATTATATTTACTTAGAAATCGGCAGTACGAAATATTTCAAAAACGGTAAGAAATTTACAGTAAACGCAAATATGACTTGCAAATCAGAAAATGTAATCTATTGTATAACATGTGTCAACTGTAAAGAAAACTACGTAGGTCAAACAGGAAATAGTGTGTGTGAACGGGTCAGGATCCATAAACAGCAAATACGGCAACCCGAATACAGACAAACTCCGTTGAGCGAACATTTAGACATTTGTGCAGGAGGAAAATTCAATTTTTTCCCCGTTCTTCAAATGTTCGGAACCAACAGAAGAATACCGTAAAGAACTAGAAAGAAAATTTATAAAAGTGTTTGACGCCAAGCTTAATGCTTAGTTGTTACATGAACAATAACGTTGCGTCATACTACTAATATTTTACGAACAATGACGTTACGTCATAATACTAATGTGTTCCCCATAACGACGTTCATAACATTCATAGTAAAGGATCCTACAAATATATATATATATATATATATATAACGATTTGGTTTTGAAGTTTGGTTGAACCTGTAAAAAACTTATTTCAAACGAGAAAGCACATACTCTTTTTCACAGAAACGTTTTGAACCGTGACCGGAAATTTATTAATGATCCTTATAAACTTATCGCTCCTTTAAATAAACTTATTCTTATTGTTGGATGTGTACGGATTGAAAGTTTAGTTTTAGATGTATGATTATTTTTTTATTAGTTGTTAGTGGCCTTGAACTAGCTGTCAGATAACTGCGAGTACTCTCATATCTTATCCTAGTGTCTTTTTTTGTCGGGATGCACAAGTACCGGGCTACGTCCAGTTGTATATTTGTCCATCTGATGAGTTAATCCTTTTTCTACTGATTTGTATAGTTTGTTCTTATGTTGTACTGTTATACCACTGTCCCAGGTAAGGGGAGGGTTGAGATCCCACAAACATGTTTAACCCCGCCACATTATTTATGTATGTGCCTGTCCCAAGTCAAGAGCCTGTAATTCAGTTGTAGTCGTTTGTTTATGTGTTACATATTTGTTATTTTGTTAATTTCTTTATTCAAATAAGGTCGTTATTTTTCTCGTTTGATTTGTTTTACATTGTAATATCGGGCCCATTTTATAGCTGACTATGCAGTATGGGCTTTGCTCATTGTTGAAGGCCGTACGGTGACCTATAGTTGTTAATGTCTGTGTCATGTTGGTCTCTTGTGGACAGTTTTCTCGCTGGCAATCATACCACATTTTCTTTTTATATATATCATAGTTAAAGTTTGTTGAACCAATCATATATGTTGGTACACAGTTAAGACTTATCCATAAATAACCAAAACACCTGACCTCAATTCTTGTAAACATACATGTGAATAAATAACATTATGTTTTAACATTCTATCCCGTCTCTCACGGCTAATTCAATCCTCTTACACACGAAAGCATAGTTATGGAAACATCAATTTTCTTGTCTAGATTATTAGTGTTCATACAAGATAATACAAAAGCAACACACACAAAAATATTGAAAGGAAGATATCGAAACCAATTATTCACCTTAAAATAACATATTAAACGGGAGGTTTTTTATCTCAGAAAAAGGGGATGCGATCTGTTCATGATAAAAGCATTTATATATATATCTGGTAAAAGGAAAAAACAGAGAGATCAATATCGTTTACAATTAGTGTATCTACACATCACTACCATGCAAGGTAACGCTATGTCATCATCAGTCAGGGGCGTTACTTAAACAAGTTATTTTTTTTAATTACTTATATAAGTATTTTTTTATTTTAAAAATAATAAAATTACTTAATAGAGTTTTTTTAATTTTCAATAGAAACTTACACTTAATGTAGTTTTCATGATTTTAAACAACATTTCATATCATAAAATAAAGAATTTATCAGATTTGAGAGGAGTAAAGAGATAAAGGGTTACTTTGAAAATAATGACAAAAATATTACCTGAATAAGTTATTTTAAACATTTTTGAAAAAAAATAGCAATATATAAGGCATATATTTAATTGATTTAGGTTACAAATTATAAATAACTTCAGGTCTTAATTAATTCACAAGTATCTATCTATTTATATCAGTCTACCTTCAAGATTTTAGAGGAAAATGATAATTTAATAGTCCCAAGAGACCAATCTTTGACCCAGAAGCGTCGGTATGAAAGATAAGTGCGTCGGAAAGTTAATTAGTGTTTCAGAAGAATTAGTTTTTATATATCAAGAGAAAAATAACCAGATAACTATGAAAATTATTTAAAGCTAGTACAATCTGTATTCTTGGACACCTATAAAAATAATGTTCAGAAAAATAACTTATATAAGTTATATTTAAATTAGCCTCGTTTTTAACATTACTTGTATAGGTAATTTTAATTATTACTTGTTTAAGTAATGCCCCTGACTGATCATAGTTGATAATTGTTTTGACAAATGTGATAAGCCTTTAAAACAGTGGTTTCAGTTGCATGTGTTAAAATGTATCGACATCTGATTAGTTTCAGATCCAACCTTCCATCTTGACTTAAACAACACCTACATTTCTCGACCTCATCAAACATCATGGAGGTTAAATCTAGACAGTAACCCAAGAAACAAAAAAGTTTATATCTAAACCAACTGTCTTCTACAATATTTTAGTTTTTAATCTTCCAATAAGATAAATAATCTTATAATAGTAAATAATTATATATGCAAATAACTATCATATTAACAAAATGAATAAATTATATATAACTTATAATAATGAACAGGTATAAAAACAAAATTGTAATAGTTGATTTGATGTTTATTGACTATTTACACATTGTCAATATAAATGCCAAAATTAGTGAAACAAAAGAAAATTACAAATTTCAAGACGATACTATTGACATTTTAAAAGATATATTTGGATAACAAATGCAACAGTATCAAGTTGTATAATGTCTTATAATGTGTTTTAAATTTGAAATAACACTGCCTAACGTATCGCCTTCTTTATAGCAAATGACATTCACATAATTTGAATAGAGACAAAAAAGAGGAGAAGGTTTGGTACCATTTTAAACGTCGACTCCCGCACCTGTCCTAAGTCAGGAATCTTATGCACAGTAATTTAATAAGTAAACCATTATAGGTTAAAGTACGGCCTTCAACACGGAGCCTTGGCTCACACCGAACAACAAGCTATAAAGGGCCCCAAAATTACTAGTGTTATGTTCATTTTAGTGTTTCTACTATATAAACTGAACATCCAAAATACTTTGAAACAGTCATTTATTCTGCATTAAGACTTACCAGAACTATTTTGCTTACTAACTCCTTGGCTATTCGTATTTTGAATGATTGTAACCTGTAGAAAAAATACTCCGATCTATTTTCTATATATATTGTAAACTTAACATCATTATTTTTTACTTAAATAAACCCCAATTTCAATTTAACAACAAACATAAGCTGTATTTCTTCCTAAGCAACAAATAACAATACTCGGTGCATTAAGTGTGAAGTCTTAAACAGTTTATCATCTAATATTTTTTTTATAGTATTCCTTTATCAGTCTTTATTGATATAGCTTTTACTATTAAGTCTGGTTTTTTTTTTGTTATATCAATTTGACTTGACTCTGTACATTTGAATCCTGTCATACTTTGGAAGACAACTTTATTATATCTACTTGTGTGGCATCAAGCGCGCAATTCTACGACCGAGTCGATATAAATATAACTAAGTATGTGTCAGGGTAAGAATTTGGTCCAACTACTTGAAATTTTTCACACATGTATGCGAAAATTATAGTTGATACATAGCAATAGATCAATATCGTATAGTAAACAAGCAAAATGAGGTTGTTAAATTTGATGTCTGGCTTTTTGTTCTCCTTTGTTACATTTGTTTGTTTTCATAGTGATTGATGACCATTGCAAAATCACTTTCATCGACGACAGATTATTTGTCTGAAACCATCTAGATATTCATAGAAACAATTACATCTTCAAGTGCAACATAAAGCAACAGTTATTGTTAATTATCATTAAATATTTAAAACTTACTGCTTTTCTCTGCTCAACACTATCTGTTTGTGAAGGTCCAACTATTGCATAGGAATAAAAAACACAAGAATTACGAAAGCTATATAATTATTTCATTCAGTAGTTCTACTTTAAAAAACACTAAGTGAAATTGGTTTAGAGCCTTCTGTGTATGCTTACCACGATATCGTTAAGGTATAAATATATTTTTGTATTTCTATGTTAAAACTTATTTTCTGAAAAGATTACAGGCAAGCAACATAAGCAACAGCTTTGACAATATGGGTGTTTTCCTTTTTTTATATAATTTATCTCCTATCCTTTCTCATTGAGTGGGTTAGATAAAATTGACTAAAACAGTGTTTGCAATCTCCCCAAATGAATATTGCACAAAAGTTCACTAACAACAACAATAATATAGGTTTTTAATATTAAGTGTAGGCACACAAAAAATGTAATGCAATGTGGGAACTTGAGGTTTCCTTTCTCAATTTTATTATGTCCAATAAAGTTTTGTTTAAATATAAGACATCAAATAAAACATTGTCAATGTAATTTATCATAAAATAGGACTCACCATTAGATTTTTTATACTTCACTTCTTGACTACTCGTATTTTGGCGGGATGTAGTCTGTAGAAAATAAATGTCATGATTTAACATTAAACAACACATAAACACTATTTATCATTTCTTTTCAAAAATTTACAATACGTAGGTGTGAATGTTCCAACCAATAGTATTTTGTTTAGCGAAATCAATGACAAAATAGCGGGTTATCGATGATTGTTATTTCAAGTACTAAAAATCAATTACGTTCCCTTTTTGTTCATTTTTCATTATCGGCTTAGTCTTGAACTGCTTAAATAACAGGAATGATCTATTAATCATGAGCAACTGTATTCAACATTTAGAGATCTGTGATGTAGTGGTTAATGCATCGGACTACTAATACAAAGGTTTCTGGTACGATTCCCGTTCTGGGATGAAAATGCCATGGACTTAATTTTAGCTCTCCCTACAACCATTTTCGAGTATG
The DNA here is from genome assembly GCF_963676685.1 of Mytilus edulis. Classification (NCBI taxonomy): domain Eukaryota; kingdom Metazoa; phylum Mollusca; class Bivalvia; order Mytilida; family Mytilidae; genus Mytilus; species Mytilus edulis. The sequence goes on along the minus strand of NC_092351.1, from coordinate 74,918,832 downwards.
GTCTTGAGAAAACGGTGATAGTCCGTAGGTAGAGGACGATAAATAGCTGACCCGTGTTAAGAGAGAGCCATATCTTTTGCACGTTAAAGACACACTTATATATTTCGAAAAAAAAGCCGGCTAATGCCGCAACAAGGCAGCACTCGCTCCAGCAAAGTGGAAAGCGACAAATATAAGTTGCCAAAACCACTGTTAATAAATATGTTTAAACTATAACATCTAACTTACCGGTCCTGATTCTTTTGTCTTCTGCAATTTGTTCTGTTCATTTGCAGTTATATGTAGATCAACATCAACTGTTTATGGGATAACGATAGTTGTCAATAAAATACTCTCAATGAATAAGTCTTTCCCAAAATTCATTTTTTGCACGTGTAACCATTTTTACATTGTCTATTAATGATAATTCAATAAGCCAGGCCTATTTCGTTGAAAACAAATGAGCGTGTTACAATCCTTACCAACTATTTATGAAATTCATTTACCAATTAGATTGATTTTTTTTTAGTTTGTTCCCGTAATGAGACAGACGTATGCACTGATCAACAGAAAATAAGACATTAGGAACTCTTATTGTATAAAAGTGATCGTGCACCTTTAATATTTTAGCAGCAAAGCTAGCTAAATTCAGTATGAAGGTAGACGCTTGTTAAGAAGTTAAACACGCTGCATTTGTTTGCATGTATCCTAAGTCAGGCACCTTTCGTTCAGTTGTTGATGTTTGTAGTGTAAATCATAAGTGTTTTTCGTTGCTCTTTTTATGTAACATGAAAAAAAAATTAAAAAAAATTAAATGTTGATTAACCAACAACTTTCAAATAACTTGAGCTATCTCCTGTGTATTACGGCTTGTATATTTAGTGTATAGCTTCTGATCAATGCTTTTAAATATTAGATAACTATGTAGATAGATTTGCATATTAACGTATATATACATTTTCCCAAATGACAATATAACTTCAAGAGCACATGTTTTTTTTGTTTTTATTTGTTTTTATTATGGTTGTTATTTAAATGATAACAGAAAGTTCCCTCTTTTTTATAAATGTTTCAATAACAATTTTATATCTTGGATGGTATTCTACATTAATATTTTAGACATGTAAATGATCAATATATATATATTTATAGCAACATTTGTTTTTTTTTTTAAATATTTGAAACATCAGTATTTCTTTCATATTTTAAAACCGAGTAGGAAACAGTTAAGATGGTACCTAACACGACAGGGATATAACATGCACTGTAAATTCAGCGAAACGTTTATAAAGTTACATTGAAAAATATATTTAGCTTCCCAATGCTCAAAATAAGTGTTTGTCAAACTGCTATCCATCCAATGAAATTTTCCCAAGAAGTGAGTGGTTAAATTTTTTATTAAATCTTAATATTTTTGTCAAAGGGTCAAAGTTAATATGTTGTCAATATTTTATGAAAGTAAATAGCCAAATTTATTTTTCCTCATCAATCATAATATCTATTTTAGTCATTTGAATTTAGAAGTGAACATATATGTTTGCAATCAAGAAAGAATCCACATTTCAATAAAATAAGTTTTTTTTAATTTTTTTACGTTGAAAAAGTACGTTTTCAATGCTCTGTGCTGAAAATGCCTTAAAAATTGATCAAAAGTCACTCAACAAATTTTAATCTTGAATGTCATATAACCTATGTTCAAACTTACAAAATGCCCCAAAACAACATTTTTATATCATTTTTGTTGACACTGTAAAGTTCTTAGCTGTTGGTCAAGATCTTATGTCTTACAAGAATAGTTAGTAACATTTATTTAGTGGAAGTATTTTTTATTTGCAATTTTTTGTTTGTTTGCAACATGTGCAGAGCAGGGAAAACTATTTGGATAAGATATAAACTGCAGTTTAAATAAAATTGCGCAAATTAAGAGACCCATATAATTCAATTTGAGCTAATTTTATCCTCATACTGGAAAGCACTTTTCCTTCTAAAGACCTCCTTTTAATGCAATTTTCAGCAAAAGTGCTTTATTAATGTTCATTACCCCCCACCATACATTAATATGAAATATTTAAAACTACAATTCTAATCTTTCCATTAGTGATTTCCATCACTTTGATTAGAAAATAGTATACAATTACTGTCTTCTGATGAGGTAAATATGCGGTTTTTTTTACTTTTGAAAAACTGATATTCACTGAGGCTAACGGCCGAAGTGAATATCAGTTTTTCAAAAGTAAATTAAACCCCATATTTACCGAAACCAAAGACAGTAATTGTTTTATTCCATATTCCGAGAGAAATTTTTTTATTTAAAGTCAAACATATTATACCAAATCAAATGTTACATGAAACAGTTTTACTATAACGTTGCAAGTTAATGCGCGTGACGTTTAGCGCGGTGATTAATACTTTCTCAGGTGAATATGCATTTTTATTCAAAATCCCATTCATATAGAAAAACCTACTTGAAAAAAAAATATGGAATAACAATGATTATATTCATATGTCAATAAATCCATATAAATTATTTTCTTGTCCATTGTTATCCAAGCAGTTTCGGAGCTGTACAAATCAGTGTTTTATAACAATAATCACTAAAATGTTATGATATTCTTAAAGAGTTTTGAATTTTCATTTTTGTGTACATTTTAAAGGATTTTTAGTATCCTTGATATAAAAACAGTAATAACACAATGACAATTCTAATGCAATTAGTTTGTAACGATAATTTTCATTGGACGTTGATAAATATTTTGAGGGGTTAGATTCCACGTTCTACCAGTCCGTAACTAAGAAAGCCAACATTTTGAATTCTGGGATATGTATTTTCTCAAAAATAAACAAGATATTCGCATTTTGAGCCTCAAAATCTTCTTTTAGTCTATATTGAAACAATTCTGAAGCGTACAAAAAGTAAAAATATGTTTAGTATTGATGTTTAACATCCAGAGTAAACACATGACGTCACATTGTTTAGATGCTAAAGACAATGCAACAGTTTCACGGACTTTTTCATTTATGCCATTTTTAAGCCAAAATATTTATCAAATGACATTTATTTTCATATGTGGCATTAGAATGGAGATAACTGTATTGTATTTTAAGCTTGGCCTTCGTAAAACTTGATTTTACTGTCGCAAATATCCGTTTACCTATCTCCGCTCCGCGTCGCTAGGTAAACTCAATTTGCGACAGTAAAATCTACGTTTTACGAAGTCCAAGCTTAAAATACAATACAGTTATCTCCTAATTAGCAACGTGCAAAATATTAAACAAACAAAAAATTGAGGGTAATAACTGATTTTTTATAAAACTTTGAAAGGGCAATTACATCTATTTGAGAATTAGAAAAGATTGGCATTAACACGTTTGATAAAACAATGTTTAAAATGCACCTGCCTATCCCTCTGATTAATAGTCAGCGGTCCATATGTGGAAACCAGAAGATAAAATGATATCTTTTAAAAAAATGACGGTGTCAGGAAGATCCATTTGGTCTACCTACAAGGCATCTAAAAATGGTTTTGCTAAAACAATACATTTTACTACAACTTACCAGCTGTTAGTTTTGAAGTACTTTCTTGATCACTCGTATTTTGAATGGTTGTAAGCTGTATAAGAAACAAAGAAACAAAGGAAAATTCAAAACAAAAAGTCCCTAATCAAATGGGAAAGACAAAAGATAAAACACGTCAAATGAATTGATAACTACTGTCATATTCCTGACATGTTACAGGGATTTTGTCTGTAGAAAACGGTTAATTGATCCTGTTTTGATAGTGCTTAACCGCTTATTTGCATGACAGTCGCGTCAACTTCCACTATATTGACAACGGTAAACAAACAAGACAGACGCAATACGTAAACGCATAAACTAAATTTAACAACCACGTTCATAACTTACTTATTTTTGTATTTTATTTAAGTATGTGGAAAGCAACCCGTTATGACTAGATAAACATCAACTCTGATTTAGAAGTCTGAATGCGTCACACAGAGATATAGAATAGTGATGTCGTTCAAAATGTGCAAAAAATATAAAAGACGGACAAAGAAAACTAGCAAATATGATGGATTATTCAAAGAACACATTGACGGGATGCATTAGTACTGCGCCACGTCAAATGGATATCATTAAAGACAGAAGAAACCGTAAAAATAATATGAATAAAGGAAAATAAAAGATATTATTTGTTACGATACTACCTTCCAATTTATTTATTTTCATAGAAAAAGGACGAGACGTTAATAATTTATGTAAAACATACATTGAGGAAATAGTTTTCGATATTGGAACTATTTGTCAACTTTTGGAACTTTTTGACAGACCAGAATGTAAAACCAAACATAAAGTTCTATTCAACAATTGAGAATAATGATGTATATAAATTGTACCGCGAAATTAAACCATCAAGAGTTAATTGTAGATCATTTTCAATTTCTTTTGTGTGCAAATTTAATGAAAGCTTAGACTTATTCAACTTTAACTATCAAAGGTAAAATAATAAAAATACCGAACTCCGATGAAAATTTTAAACGTAAAGTCTCTAAGCAAAATGTAAAACCAAAAGCATAAACACATCACATGAATGGATAAAAGCTGTCATATTCTAGATTTGCGGGAACAGATATTAATTGACAGTATGTAAACTATCTGAATAGTACAGTCTTAAGCACAGTATATATGTCTGATAATTGTTAGAAAAAACGGAACATGACTTTATTTGTTCAGTCTTATAAGAGTTGTTTAGATCACAATGCTCGTTCCGTTAAAAATTGGTCATCTTCAGATTGGTTGAACAAAACCCAAAGATTACATGTATTAGAGCATCAAACAGAAACCAGGCGGAGCATCACATAATAAGTAGCTAGAATTTTAACATTCTTGTCATACCAATACGTTTTTACTCCGGCAAATTTGTTTTGATTAAAGTATTGTGCTTATGTGATTTATACTCACCATTGAGTTCGAAAATGCGTTAGTCTTTTTATCATTTCTGCAAAACATTTAGTTGCCACTATATATTTATGTTGCAAAAAATGAAAGAAACACTGTTTCAATTTTACTATCAATAATAACATGATAACTGAATTGAAATATGTTTCTTTAAGAACTGAAAGCTGATTGCAAATAATAAACTACTTAGAACTCAATCACAGTTTTTCTAGCTTTAGAGCTCTAGAGGACACGTGTCTGTTGTTGGAAAACGATAAAATGACCTCCATGTGCAAAATGTTTCGAATGTCGGGTTGCTGTTTCATTAATGTATTTCGCACATCTTCCTTTATTGTTATTATAAAAATCTATGTCAATTTTTTGTATACCTTTAGTGTATGACATAAATGATAATTGCGCCATTAGTATTTATCATGTTTATGCCACAACTTCTTATTTTCTAATTAATTGATATAATTTCCTCAACTTCAATTTTAACCATGAACCTATAAACTATTTGTATCTGATATTGTTGACGATATGTTATTTATAGAATTGAAAATGATCAACCAAATTAATTTGAAATTAAACAGAACGTTGTCTGTGGTTCCAAAGCAATTCTTCAGATTTTTAATTTTTGTAACCTATTATCTAGATTTGTAGGTAGTTCTTGCAAATATAACTAATCAATTTCACTGAGATATAATAAATATAAACTTACTTGTTGTTTTGGTACACTTTCAGGTTTTTATTTGATTTCTCATTTTCACCTAAAACACCAACTACAAGTTTATATGAATCAATGATCGACACTGAACTGTTAAAAAATGTTACACTTCCAGGTATTTGTTTTGACCAAGATTGTGATTATTAAAACATTCGTTGTATTTTTAGGTGAATTTAAATGGATAAACATTTTAAACGACTGATACTTTCCAATAAACCTTTGCAAGAACCGTCAATATAATAAAAGTCAGAAGAAAAGGATGTATAAATACTTTTGTGTTCTGTTGCTTATTGCATTTCCATTTATGTATTTTGTGATCGATTGAGTAGGGTATTTAATATCAAAACAATTGGGATAGTAAAACAACAACAAAACAGTTTAAACTACGGGTATCCGCTCAGATATTTTTACTTACCGATGCTTTTGGAACCTTCGTTTTTTTGTGGGATTTCCTTATTTTCTTGAAACATCTTCAATGACCTTGATATCTAGAAATAAATAGAGAGGTCATTTTTGAATAGCCATCTGATAAAAGAAAAACACGCCATATCGAAACTAAAAAGGGACTTTCAAACTCAAAACTCGATATCATCTGACAAATCATGACATACCAAACCTTATCATATACTTAGAGAAAATAACATATATTTTTGACTGTATGATAATAGCATTAAATTAACGTGAATTCCGTATTTTTTTCCAAAATGGTGTTTGGATACTGGAAAGTATATTGTGTAAAATGAAAAAACCAACTACAAACAAACGATAAAATAAATGCATTTTTAAAAATATCAAACATAATCTAGAAAGTTACTTTATAAATGTTGACTTTTCCAAACAGTGTTCATTATGTATATTTGTTGAATTTTTTTTTTTATCGTCCTTTCTTCTCTGTTGAGTCAAATTCTTGAAAGATTTCATATGGAATTTACTACATCTGGGGTCCGACGTCCGTGAACTTTTCACTCTTTGAACTTTTTTTTGAAAACCACGTAAAAGGATCCATAAATAAATCTGTTATTTTTCTCCATTGTTGAAGCATATGATAAAAAAAAAGATCATAACATGTCATTTTTCATATCGCATGTATTATCAGCCCTCGGTAAAAGCCATGCGGCTCTTGGGCTGATATTAAACCTAGGGCTGAAAATACATGCGATATAAAAAATGTCATGTAATATTCTGATATTATACTACGCAATATGACAACAAATACCGATGGCGATGTCTGGTAGTCAGGAAATGCATCTAATAATGTGGTACATGTGATGTCCGTCGTAGTGCTAACGTAAATACATACAAGTCGATGATTCTTATACGTTAGGTAACATATGACGGAAAGAGGGCGTACCGATACTGTGGCTTGAATAATATGAAGATATTCGTCGTCTTTTGCAAAACAGATATTGCATAACTGTCAACTTAATCGTGATGTTGCCCGTAACATTTTCGAAGGAATGTTTTACACTCCTCTACTTGGAACACTTTGTTCAATGGTTTCTATGTGAGCACCGAATTCAACGAAGGAAAGCATAAAAGTAAAGGCAAGCTCTGGAATGACGTATGGACTAGGAGATATATTGTAACACCGCCTCCCTGGTGTTAGAGTCGGCCACCAGAGAACACAGGGTCACAAAGAAAAGGGATTTAAAGGATCTATAAAGTGTAAGATTCGGCGTCCACTATTAACCGTCGGACCAAAACACGTTACAGAAAGGGAAAACGTATACTTGTATTTATTTATAATTCTTAGTTATGAAATAAAATATCTGAATAATATAAAGTTTCATATTTTATTAATATCAATAATAATCCACGCTGGAGAGAATTGGTCTTGCAGGATTCGTCACTGGTCGGGTCAGGTCCCTGGTTCAGGATGGTCTTCCATAGACACACACAACTACTACATGTTTAATTCAACTTTCAAGTAACAATGTTGCCACTTATTTTGTATCTTTCTATAATCTCAATTAAAGGATAAAAAAACACCCTTCTACATTATAGAACTAAGAAGACAACAACTTAGTATAAGACCTTATAAATTGCATATTAATCATGCCAAAACCGCCAACAGAACTCTAAATGTGCACCTTCAATAGCAATGTCACCGTCACCGGTAATCGTATTTAGCACAGTCACCGTGATTGGTGACTATTTGTCACCGTCACCCACAACCTTAGCACCTATAACCTCAGCACCGTCACCGGCACCCTAAGCACCGTCACCGACAAGCCTTAGAACCGTCACCGACACCCTTAGCACCAGCACCAACAACCTTAAACTAAAACAAAGTTAACGTTCAATAAGCTACATCTTCCAGCATTTATTAAAGTTTGTCACTACCCATTCTTGTCAACCAAACACTCCGTCGTTTCTGTTGTTGTTTTGGTATTTATACTTTCGACTGACCAATGACAGAGCTTGTTACATATTGTTTACCAATCGGCAACCATGGATCATATTAGGGAAACTCCCGTACTGTTGATACTGTTTGTAAACAACGATTGATCTTCATCAATAAAGATGGGTTTCGACTTTATATTTATTAGTAGATCATTAGAACAGTTTTATTTGAGTTTATAGTATAATAAGGTAACTACCGCGAAAATACGGAATCAGTACGTGCACTAAAACTTCTTAACAAACTAACATACACAAATCTGTCGTATCATGAAAACAACAGCCAAAATAACAATGACAAGTCTTACACTACTTGTAACATTAGACATCTCACTAACATCTATCGTTTTATCCTCAATAATTTCGAGAAACTATACAGACATATGTTTACTATAAAAAGGGGGGAATGTCGGCATTACATTGCCCCCACCTTTAAGGATTTGGTCCCCAAATACATTCGTTTGTATGGTTTAATTAAAGTAGAACCAATTCATTATATTATTATTCTTAAGATGACGAACATACAAAAAGAATTACACGAATAAACTCATTCATGTCAACGACCTACACTTAAAGAACTTTTGTACTTTGATTTCTGTCCACTCTGGTTTCAGGTTTTTCCTTTACTTCTGATACTTAGGCTTGCAAACATTGTAAAATGTTTCACCAGTAAAACCATTTGATCATTCATTGCTCCATAAACACTGACCAGAAGTTAGGTCACTCATGTGTCTATCTCTATTGAACAAATCTGTCGTTTCTATCTATCCCTAAATAATTATTACTTTCTTTTTCTCTTAGTTTACTATACAGCCCTATTTTGTATTACATATACCTATTTCACTTTAAATTATACATTCTGGCCTGCAAATATTGTAAAGATATTTAAGCAAACCCGCTTTTACTAAGCTTTACTCCATAAACATCGACCAATAATCTGGTCACTGGTGTTTATCTCTATTGAGCAAATTTCTCTTTCTATCAATTTATTATTCTTTACTATTTATTTTTGCAGTTTTTGACAACATTATTTGACATTGCCTAGACTATTTCTCTCTTTTATACATGTACTAATATTCGGGCTTGCAAACATTGTAAAGATATTTAAGCAAACCCGCTTTTGTCAAGCTTTGCTCCATAGGCACTGACCAGAAATTAGGTCAAACCTGTGTCTATCTCTTTTGAGCAATCAATTACAACTTTACTATCTGATCAGGAAAATATGACATGTACACGCAGCCTTTCTTTCGGAAGGTGCCTCGTTGTGTACCTCTCGTTATCTTCAGATCAAATGTCTACTAAATTCTAATTGCTCAATTCTCAAGAATCATACCTTCAAGGTATACATTTGACTGGCCAAGCCAAAATATCTACATATCAGTATTTAACTGAGACATTCTTGTCATGTATTGAGCTTTTATCATCTAGCTCAACTCTACATACTCTTCTATGATTTTTTTCACATTTTACTCATAATACGAGTTTTGAGAACATTCTCTTGATAGGGCTACCGACTAAGATCGTAATAATATATTTGCAACATATTAGTGTGCTCAACAATTGGCATGTATAAACCAGAGTTACTAACCAAATTATCAGTTTTATCAGTTGACCTTCTATTTTGGTATAATTTCTGCATCAGAAATGACCAGTACAGATCAGTATATTCACTTAACGTGTTCATAAGTTCTAAACAAATTATAAAAATATAGTGTTTAGCGCCACTGCAGTTTTTGCCTTTATTAATCATTTATATCTAGAGCGGAACTTCTACAATCTCTGCTACGGAGATTCTACAGCAAGAGGCATTACCTCTGATTTTTAGACAAATGACAATATCATCTTTAATTATTAAACAATCCTTAGTAGTGAAAGGAAATGAACATGATACCTATACATAAAACATCTGTTTCGGTATAATAATTGTCCAGAACAAATCGGTCTTCAAAATGAAAAAAATAAGTAAACTAGTCCCAACTAAAACGAACATAGGAACTTTTAATTGCATACATACATCTATAGTAGCCAAAACAAAACAACTGTTTTGATGGAACAACACAAAATTAAAATAATTATAGTATTCACAGTGTCGAGAAATCATTCTCGCTCCTGACTGGACATTTGTTCGTTTTCCTAACGACGAAATGCTCCTCTATTGTTAGAATTTCTATTGAAATTATTTTTATTTCCTCTATAATTATTATCTCCTCGGAATTGCTGATCATTTTGATTTTTGATAATAAGTACTTCATTCGTCAAAGATTCAATACTTTGTTTGATTTCATTTATTTCCCGTTTCAGATCAGGCTCTTGAACCGTTTCAATATCGACAATGCGAACATTTCGGCCTTTCCGTATATCGGCAACTCGTAATGCCTCGAGTCTGACAGCAATATGTTCTGCCTCATTTATTGATTTGGGTCCAACCTCCCTTAATCTGAGACGTACTTCTGTCTCAGGTATTGCATCAATAAAAGAATCTAAAGCTAATGTGTCCCTAACCAGTGGAGAGGTACCAGGATAAGCCCTACGTGTCAGTTTCTTAATAGACTGAGCTAATTCAGGCAAACTTTCATTTTTAAATCGTACTCGTGTTTGCAACTCTGCTCTAAACACTTCAGCTCTATTGACTGAACCAAACCTATTCTTAAGAGAGGTGACCAAACTGTCAAAATTGTGTAGTTCCCCGTCTGTGATTTCATTTAATATAGCCCGAGCACTTCCAGATAAACTACTAGCCAAAAGTAAGGCCTTAGTTTTATGGTCCCATTCATTTAGTTCTGCCAATAAATTAAATTGGGTCAAATACTCCTCCAAATCATCCGAGCCGTCATAGATTTGTGGTTTTATTTTGCAAGAAATATCAGATTTTGACCGTCGGATATTTGGAAAATATGACTGTTATTTTTATCAGTTCTGTCCTGCCGTGTTATGTGTTCCAGACTACTTGCTGGAGTTTCTACTCCCCTTCCTAAAATTGGAGTGGACCTACTTTCCATAGCTTGCCCTTCAAATTTGGCAAACAACTGATTCATATCCTTTTAAAAATCGGAAAAACATTTGTCCATCCGAAGTTTCATTTCTTAATGTGCTTCTGCTAGCATTCTCTCCGTTGTTCTATAAATTTCAGAACTTTGTTTCCCTAATAAATTGTCATGCATAGTTGCATCAGCTTCATCCCCAATCTCATTGAGATGTGGGCCAAACGTAATAACGTTTGAATCATCCATTTTATATAGTTAATTTGCTTAAAGTGCAAACACTAAGACTCTATAAATCAATCCCACCGCTGCCACCAAATTGTAACGCCGCCTCCCTGGTGTTAGAGTCGGCCACCAGAGAACACAGGGTCACAAAGAAAAGGGATTTAAAGGATCTATAAAGTGTAAGATTCGGCGTCCACTATTAACCGTCGGACCAAAACACGTTACAGAAAGGGAAAACGTATACTTGTATTTATATATAATTCTTAGTTATGAAATAAAATATCTGAATAATATAAAGTTTCATATTTTATTAATATCAATAATAATCCACGCTGGAGAGAATTGGTCTTGCAGGATTCGTCACTGGTCGGGTCAGGTCCCTGGTTCAGGATGGTCTTCCATAGACACACACAACTACTACATGTTTAATTCAATTTTCAAGTAACAATGTTGCCACTTATTTTGTATCATTTATAATCTCAATTAAAGGATAAAAAAAACACCCTTCTACATTATAGAACTAAGAAGACAACAACTTAGTATAACACCTTATAAATTGCATATTAATCATGCCAAAACCGCCAACAGAACTCTAAATGTGCACCTTCAATAGCAATGTCACCGTCACCGGTAATCGTATTTAGCACAGTCACCGTGATTGGTGACTATTTGTCACCGTCACCTACAACCTTAGCACCTATAACCTCAGCACCGTCACCGGCACCCTTAGCACCGTCACCGGCACCCTAAGCACCGTCACCGACAAGCCTTAGAACCGTCACCGACACCCTTAGCACCAGCACCCACAACCTTAAACTAAAACAAAGTTAACGTTCAATAAGCTACATCTTCCAGCATTTATTAAAGTTTGTCACTACCCATTCTTGTCAACCAAACACTCCGTCGTTTCTGTTGTTGTTTTGGTATTTATACTTTCGACTGACCAATGACAGAGCTTGTTACATATTGTTTACCAATCGGCAACCATGGATCATATTAGGGAAACTCCCGTAATGTTGATACTGTTTGTAAACAACGATTGATCTTCATCAATAAAGATGGGTTTCGACTTTAAATTTATTAGTAGATCATTAGAACAGTTTTATTTGAGTTTAAAGTATAATAAGGTAACTGCCGCGAAAATACGGAATCAGTACGTGCACTAAAACTTCTTAACAAACTAACATACACAAATCTGTCGTATCATGAAAACTATGGAAAGCCAACGGGGTCAAAATTCTTAATTCGTAACTTGTCAATTCGTAACTTGTAACTGTGCAATTTCTAAATTGTTAATTCGTAAATTGTTAATTTGTAACTTGTTATTGTGAAATTCATAATGCTTAATTCGTAAATTGTCAATTTGTAACTTGCACCTTTGTAGTTTCAACATTCTTAATCGGTAAATTGTCAGTTTGTTACTTGTAACTGTGCAATTTCATCATAATGCTTCATTCGTAAATTGTCGATTTGTAACATGTATCTTTGTATCAAAATTCAACATTCTTCATTTGTTAATTGTCAATTTGTAACTTGTAGATTTCAAAATTCTTTATTGGTAAATTGTCTTTTTGTATATTGATGTTTTGTAACTTGTAACATGTGACTTGTCGATTCGTGAATTGTCGATGTGTGAAATGTCGAAGTGTTAAATGTCATCGTTGTATTATGCTAACGATCATTATGACGACAGATGGCGCTCGGGTTCTTCTTCGGTGTATAATCCTCCTGTAAGTCGGAGTACCTCCATGTGGAATATATACCTAAGTAATTTTAATCCATTGATTACAGCAAATGCGTCTAAAAAAACAAAAATTGCATGTTTACAGGATCCCAGTTTTATTTTTATTACTGACGTGGACTTTCGTTCGGAAACTATATAAAAAAAAACATCCCGACTAGTTCAGTCCCTCAAAATAATTGATCTCTCCTAATTACGAGGTTAATGAAATAGTCGTTGGTCAGTGGAATATTACGACTGGATTATTCAGGTATATACAATAAGGAGATGTGGTAATAAACCGTATGATTGCCAATGAGACAACTATCCACCAACGCGAAGTACAATTAAAGTCCATGTAAGCAACTATAGGCAACCTACTGCCTACATCAATGACAAAACCGTATACCATATAGTCGGCTTTAAAAGGCTACATCATTACTGAAAACCCCAGGTACTAGTAATAAACGATTTCTATTAATCATAAAATGCTATTATCGGACCATTTTATTCTGACATGAAGGGCTGACATATATATTCTATTCTGCTGTTGTCGGTTATATGGTCGGGTTGTTGTCTCTTTGACACATTTCCCATTTCCATTCTCAATTTTATGTATTAATATAAAGCCTACTGAATTTTCTGGACAAGAAGCTTAAAAATTGCCGCTACCAGATTTCCTACAATAAAAATGTACAACCAAAAAGACCAAAATATTTACGAGTCCCTCGATCTCAAAAGCTGCTTAATGCCCCGTACTCCCGATATGAACCCCATCTGGTGCCACACCTCCTTATAGCCCGGCAACCTTACTAAATCTAACATGTTGTCAATCGTTAATTAACTGAAATGATTCACGATGTTAATCAATATACCTATTTTTTTTTTAATTTGCATGTCAAATATAAAATAAAAAATCATTTGCAATGAATTCGTAACATCCTAATATCCTATTGACAACCAGGTTGTATTCCGCCTAGCTCTTCTGTCGAACAGTCAGCCAGGATCCAAGGCTATCATTTTACTCTAAAAATGACCAAATACATACTCCTTTGGCCAAACCCCAAATAATGTGCAAATATTTTCGTGGAGAAATAAAATTAAAGAACCTTAGTGAGCGCGCTTACATGCCCCACGTCCCCACATTGTGTGTGGAGGAATAAAATAACTGTAAGAAAAAATGTTGTATAAGAAAAAAAATGAATCATAATTTCCTGTTGATATGTACATCTACATAGCAGTGGCTGATCCAGAACTTTTCCTAAGGGGGGCCCGCTGACTGACCTAAAGGGGGGGGGGGGGGCGCTCCAGTCATGCTTCAGTAATTCCCTATATAATCAACCAATTTTTTTCCACGAAAAGGGGGAGGGGGGCGGCCCCCCAGGGCCCCCTGGATCCGCCTATGCATAGTATGTCTTTATTATCTACAAGGTTACATGAAATTCTGTGGTGTGGTTTCAGAGGATAAGTTCAAAGGGGCGTAACTTCTAGAAAAAAAATGAATTGTAATTTCTTGCCGATATGCAAATCTACTTAGTTTGTCCTTATTATCATGAAATTCTGTTGTGTGGTTTGAGAGGAGTTGCGATGACAAGAAACAGGACCGATGGACTGACGTACGGACAGGCAGACGGACGGGTCAAAACATTACACCCTCCGCAACTTCGTTGCGTGGGGTATAATTAGTGTAAGCATATACTAGTAAGAGATAATTGCCTCTTTCATGCAAATGGCGATATGGCAAGCTCTTTTCTCTGACAAGTCAGAGGGAGAGGGCGTCAATTTGTTTAAAAGTGGGAGTATTAAGAAGGCCCGGGGGTTTGAGATTTCAAAAAAACACTGGCCTTTGTTAGTCTTGTATGATTTTTAATTTTTGTTTCTTGTGTATAATTCGGAGTTCAGTATGACGTCCGGTATCACTGAACTAGTATACATATTTGTTTAGGGGCCAGCTGAAGGAGTCCTCCGGGTGCGGGAGTTTCTCGTTGCATTGAAGACCCATTGGTTGCGTTCGGTTGTGGTTTGCTCTATGGTCAGGTTGTTGTCTCTTTGACACATTCCCCATCTCCATTCTCAAATTTATGTAGGTGACGCGTGTAGTAAAAAATAAACAGTTTCGTAGTTTAACGATCATGGTCATTAAAAAATATAGAGGGGACACCTCCTAGTATATTTCGATCTTGTACCACGATCCTTTTAGATCTGTATCTGTAGGAGAACGTTTTGGATACAAATACCGGCTTTAATACAACGGTAGAGAGAGCGCCGTCGATGTATGACGATGCTCGAGAGAAGTTACATAACGGCTGTCAACGCTCGTTGTACGCACTACGCTTCTTCAATGTGGTCCTATTCGAATACTGTTTATACGAAAAATGAGTTAGAATATTGTTGTATTTTACTCGTTGAAATCTCAAAACACTTCGTGTAGTTTTTTATCTGCATGTTTGTTCACAACAATTCTTGACTGATAATTGTCAAATCGGGCCCTTGACAGCAATTTAGTGTTCTTTTTGGACGAGCTTTTTTTTTTTGAAATTGTCTGGTTCTATAGCACTGCGACCATCTCGTACAGAAATATTAGCTTCTGACTTGAACGTCCTTGCATGTACTCTCCTGTTATAAATCTCACAGGTTGTCACTGTATTCTTTCAAGCTTATTGATGATTGAAGATGTGAACTGGTCCCTTACTATTGACGATATGATATCTCATTATTGACCTGACCATTAAAATATATGCGGTTTTCTCGCATTCCGGTTGACAATATTTCAAATTTTAGGGCCTCGATTAGTTTTTCTGATTCCTTTAGATTTTATTACAAAATAGTGCATATTCAACACAGTTTTGATATATAGTATACATTAACTAAGTGGCTCATTTAAAATATGTTTTCATTCAGTTTGTTTTATAAAAAACTTATATGATATCATTAAACATTTTTTATAGATATAGGAAGATGTGGTATGAGCGCCAATGAGACAACTCTCCATCCAAATAACAATTCATAAAAGTAACCCATTATAGGTCAAGATACGGCCTTCAACACGGGGCCTTGGCTCACACCGAACAACAAGCTATAAAGGGCCCCAAAATTACTTGTGTAAAACCATTCAAACGGGAAAACCAACAGTCTAATCTATATAAAAAAAAACAAGAAACGAGAAACACGTATGAACTACATAAACAAACGATAACTACTGTACATCAGATTCCTGATTTATGTTCATTACTCAGGAGCCAAATAAATAAAGACTGTTCGTCCATTTGTTTCTTGTAGTAAAACATATCATTAGAATAAATTACATTCTTTTCTGAAATTTTAATATTGAGATTATAATATTAATGAATGATGGTTGTCAAACCATTTCTGCCATTATACATTGAGTCCTAATGTGCGGGCCCAGGACAATATTAGTATTTTTCCAGCACCGTCTTATATTTCAAGTTTTTATGCCCCATCTACGATAAAAGAAGGGCATTATGTTTTCTGGTCTGTGCGTCCGTTCGTTCGTCCGTTCGTCCGTTTGTCCCGCTTCAGGTTAAAGTTTTTGGTCAAGGTAGTTTTTGATGAAGTTGAAGTCCAATCCACTTCAAACTTAGTATACATGTTCCCAATGATATGATCTTTTTAATTAGAGGGTTTACCCCAATTTCACGGTCCACTGAACATAGAAAATGATAGTGCGAGTGGGGCATTCGTGTACTGGGGACACATTCTTGTTAGTCTTGTTTTGACCCGGTTAAATATTAAGTAGAAATTTCTTGCCAAGTGACAGTAATATATTTACGAAGTTGATAAGGAAGCCCGTTCCAGCGACACATCTATATACCTTAATAAAGGAAGTGACACACCTCATTGCAGGTTTGGTGACCAGTACAGTAAACAAACATGTTTATACGAGGTTACCTCAATACAAAACCGAGTCCCTTTTATACATGCCATATAAAATAAACAATGTATTTATCTATTTGTTATCTTTTATATGTATGTGCTGTACATAATTGATTTATACTCCTTTGGTATGTATTCCATATGGCGGTGCTCCTACTTACAGGAGGCTTATACACCGAAGAAGAACCCGAGCGCCATCTGTCGTCATAATGATCGTTAGCATAATACAACGATGACATTTAACACTTCGACATTTCACACATCGACAAGTCACATGTTACAAGTTACAAAACATCAATATACAAAAAGACAATTTACCAATAAAGAATTTTGAAATCTACAAGTTACAAATTGACAATTAACAAATGAAGAATGTTGAATTTTGATACAAAGATACATGTTACAAATCGACAATTTACGAATGAAGCATTATGATGAAATTGCACAGTTACAAGTAACAAACTGACAATTTACCGATTAAGAATGTTGAAACTACAAAGGTGCAAGTTACAAATTGACAATTTACGAATTAAGCATTATGAATTTCACAATAACAAGTTACAAATTAACAATTTACGAATTAACAATTTAGAAATTGCACAGTTACAAGTTACGAATTGACAAGTTACGAATTAAGAATTTTGACCCCGTTGGCTTTCCATAGAAAACAACAGCCAAAATAACAATGACAAGTCTTACACTACTTGTAACATTAGACATCTCACTAACATCTATCGTTTTATCCTCAATAATTTCGAGAAACTATACAGAAATAGGTTTACTATAAAAAGGGGGAATGTCGGCATTACAATATAACCCATATACAGGCGCAGCTTAAATATTGCTACATAGATATAGAAATTACCCAATTAGGAAGCTGAATTTTTTTATTTTTAGATGTAAATCAATATATGGGATAGACTTTCCTGTATCTGTTGTCTCCTTTCTTTCTAGTTCGAACGAATAGATGCGTCGAACTTTGATTTAATCATCACAATAAGTGATAGGACATCTTTTAATAAACACATGGAAATAAAGATCAAAAGAATTGCAATATTTAAGCAATATGTTACTTCTAGTAAAAGGAATAATATCGGAAATTGATAGGAATATACAGTAAAGGGTACAGATTCGTGGTTACGACGTTTTCAACATAACCATGGTTATGCATATGATGAAGACACAATCTTTCAATCAGTTTAATTGAGTCCTGGTACTGGAATATCAGTAACTGCTAGTAGTTCTTTGCAAATGCATTGTGCATCGTTATCGTTTTGCTTAGTTTCATTTGTTACCTTATCTAACACCGGACTCGGACTTTTTTTAACTTAGTTTTTTTCGTGTGTAATGTTAACGTTCTATGCGAGGGTTGAGATCTCACATACATGTTTATGCCTGTTCCAAGTCAGAAACTAGAACACATTTTGTATGGGGCCATCTGAGCCCCGCATTCAGGTTTGGGAATGTTCACGCTGGGTAGAAGACCCTTAGGTGGCCTTCGGATGTTTTCTTCTCTAAGATCAAGGTGTTGTGTCTTTAACACATTTCTCGTTTCCATTATTAATTGTATGTATATATATACTCGTGTGGTTATTACCGTGCTAAATCATATGAGTATTTAGACCATACAGGTTTTTTTTAATAAAACATTTCTTCACATGAACATGTTGCTCGTTCTAAGAAAAAAAAACAGAACCAGTTATTAACAGAAACCCTTTATTTTTGACATATTGTCTGGTGTATCTCTTACAGGCATCTGTTACATGGTCTTTTCCCCTTTTTTCCCGGGTGTTTAGATTTCAGATTAGCATGCTCTTATTCATGCAGCAGTATAAAAAAAACATGTTATCTATTTTTGGAGTCGACATATTGTGTTTTGTAATGAAAATTCAGTAGTGACCATTCAAAAATGCTTTTCCCATTTGAATTGTTTTACGTTGTCATTTCGGGGCCTTCCATTACTCAGTATGCGGTATGGGCTTTGCTCATTGTTGAAGGCCTTACGGTGTCCTATAGTTGTTGCTTTCTGTGTCAATTTGGTCTCTTGTGGAGAGTTGTCTCATTGACAATCATACCACATATTCTTTTTATATTTGACTATGATTATAACTTTTGAGTTAATGTTATTATTTTTTCTTTAATCATGTTAAATTGTTTACCAAAGTGTTATAATCATAATCGCATTTAAGAAACTCTGAGTACAGGACACTTGAAATTTTAATATCTTATGTAATCTATACTGATTTCATTAAACTACATCTTCTCTGAAACCAAATATGTACATAGTCAAAGTATTCACCTTTCCCCATTTTTAAAGTGCATTTGTATTTTTCGGAATATAATATATGCATACATTTTTATAGTTTGTTAGTATATTTTACTGTTATACCACTGTCCCAGGTGAGGGGGAGGGTTGGGATCCCGCTAACATGCTTCACCCCGCCACATTATTTATGAATGTGCCTGTCCCAAGTCGAGAGCCTGTAATTCAGTGGTTGCCGTTTGTTTATGTGTTACATATGTGTTTTTCGTTCATTTTTTTTACATAAATAAGGCCGTTAGTTTTCTTGTTTGAACTGTTTTACATTGTCTTATCGGGCCTTTTGTAACTGACTATGCGGTTTGGGCTTTGTTCATTGTTGAAGGCCGTACGGTGACCTATAGTTGTTAATGTTTGTGTCATTTTGGTCTTTTGTGGATTAATTATATAAAAGGAAACGTATATTACAACTCAACTTGTACCATTTATGTTTACATCATCAAATGTATTGTATAAAAGGAAACGCATATTACAACTCAACTTGTAACATTTATGTTTACATCATCAAATGTATTGTATAAAAGGAAACGCATATTACAACTCAACTTGTAACATTTATGTTTACATCATCAAATGTATTGTATAAAAGGAAATGCTTATTGCAACTCAAGTTGTAACATTTATGTTAATCTAATAAAATTTATAAAATTTTACTTACTTTCACAATGACTAAGATTCAACCTTATGAGCTTTTAAAGATATTTGAAAATGGCATACCTCAATAAAAAACGAACATTAGCTTGAATAAGAAATAACTTGCTTTCTTATAAAGATCGTGACAACTGAGATATGCGGTTAAGAATGAAAGATTAAAATACGATAACAATTTGTTTTAAAGGACGTTTAAATATACGTGTTAGAAAAGTCGACAGTACTGCTGGCGCTCGTGTTGGATGAAGATTAATACTATATGATATATAGGGTCATCTCCAAAAGTTTAAATACTCTCTCATATTTTGTTACCTGTATGGGTGTGTTTGATACACTGTAAGGCGTAATTATTTTTAGCAAGACATACGCATTGTATGTGACTTTTAAAACTAATCACGTGGAATATTGAAAAAAAGTATATTCACACATGCAATTGGTATTATTTGATTAAAGGAATATATATAAAATTATTAAAAAAAAATCTTAATTATTTTTCGGTGAAAAGGGGGGCAATGCTTGTTTCTATTTTCTTTTCAGAATCAACAAATGCTAAATGACTTGCAAATCCACTAAAGGAAGAAGATATAGTATGTCTTCGCCTTAACTCCTAGGAGACTCAAACTATAGAAATCAATGGGAAAATTTTAGAAAAGAAAACTATTTCAGATACAGTTAAGTCGGCTTCATATCTTGACTTACATCTAGAAATTGACAATGAGGGTCGGTTGAAGATAAAACTTTACGACAAAAGAGATGATTTCAGCTTTCCAATTGTGAACTTTCCATATCTAAGTAGCAACATTCCAGCAGCACCTGCATACGGGGTATATATCTCCCAATTGATACGATATTCCCGTGCTTGCATTTCCTATCATGATTTTCTTGATAGAGGGTTACTGCTCACTAGGAAGCTATTAAACCAAGAGTTCCAAATGGTGAAGTTGAAATCATCCCTTCGTAAATTTTACGCACGCCATCACGAGTTGGTTGACCGTTATGGAATAACCGTTTCACAAATGATATGGG
The DNA here is from genome assembly GCF_963676685.1 of Mytilus edulis. Taxonomy (NCBI): domain Eukaryota; kingdom Metazoa; phylum Mollusca; class Bivalvia; order Mytilida; family Mytilidae; genus Mytilus; species Mytilus edulis. The sequence goes on along the minus strand of NC_092351.1, from coordinate 74,897,973 downwards.
ATATGTTCCTTACGTCGTAACTACAATCCCCTTCCCTTTCATGAATTTGACCTACCGAATTAGACTATTTACAGGATTTGTAATCACATAAGCAACACGACGGGTGCCGCATGTGGAGCAGGATCTGCTTACCCTTCCGGAGCACCCGAGATCACCCCTAGTTTTTGGTGGGGTTCGTGTTGTTTATTCTTTAGTTTTCTATGTTGTGTCATGTGTACTATTGTTTTTCTGTTTGTCTTTTTCATTTTTAGCCATGGCGTTGTCAGTTTGTTTTAGATTTATGAGTTTGACTGTCCCTTTGGTATCTTTCTTCCCTCTTTCAATTTCAAAGGTTGAAAACTAATCTAAAAAAATATTTCAGGTCTACAGTTACTATTGTAAGACTACACTGTAAAAATGGTGTTTAGGAAATAAACACTTTCTAAACATGTTTAGGAAATACACATAATCCTAAACATGTTTAGCCCTAAACAGGTTCCCAATTGTGAACAAATTTGGCATTTAGGATTATGTTTAGATCCGAAACACTATTTTTACAGTGTACAACGGGATATCTCGATTTTTGTCTAAGGTCCATTTTTTTCAGGCGGTGCTAAATATTTCTCCTTGGTATGTTTCATTATCAAAATTATTCAGTTTTACGTTTTCTATAAACCATGTGTATATCTTCTCTTTCAACAATCAATACAGTGCACAGTAAATAAACAGCAAAACAAATCTACCTGAAACTATTAACTGTTTAAGTCCAAGAATATTCGTATGGCACACTGCTATTCACAGACAAAAGTGTATGTAAGATATAAACTCCAACATGACTGGATACGAATTTGTTTATGATAAGGTGAACGAAAACTTAAATCATGAGAAACAAATCTACGTTGACCGAAAATAAATATTGTGGTCTATGCGTCCTGTTCTTATCATGGGTAAACTACCTCTGTGTTCTCGGGTTTTTTAGTTCTGAGGGTAGTACATGACTCTACGTACATCACAATAACATCACGGCAAATCGATACATTTTTAAAAGATAAAATCTGAATAATTTTCGATTTTTCAGAATAATTTTCTATTCTTCAGAATAATTTAAAATTCTTCAGAATAGTTTTAGATTCTTCAGATTTAAAATCAATGCAATAATTCAAACGAAATTATGTTTGAATTATATATATATATATATATAGTGTGTCTGTTTGACTTTTCTTTTTTATAGCTATGTCGTTGTCAGTTATTTTCGATCTATGAATTTGAATGCTCCTCTTTTTGGTATTCTTTTGCGATCATTTTAGATTAACCTACCATTAATGCATTGCGTTTCATTTGTTTGTGAAAAGATAAAGAATTTAACTGGATTGATCATATTATTAGTTTATAGTTTTCCTTGGATATTCCAGTTCTACATAACTCAACTGGAGGTTTCCTTGTAATTGTACATCTATATGTATGTCTTATTAATTAGATACTCATGGTAAACACAAATACAGTAATCAACGTATTAAACATCGTATAAATTAAACAGATCTGTTATCTTTAATAAAGAATAATGTCAGACATCAAGTATTATGCAAACTGGGTCAGATACCTATTAGTAAATTATATGCTATTTTTCTGGAGTGTGATAAAATTCCTTTTTTTTTGCCCGTTTTATGAATACATCTGTATTATTACAGCCTGTTGTCATCACAGGCTATTTCCTAGTATTTATAAACCCGAAAATCATGAACGACATTTTCTTGAATTTAAATATATAAATAGAGGGTTTGATTTTATTAATTTGTCTAGCATATTCAATGACTCTTCTGTTTATGGCTTAATGCCTCTATATTTTGATATAGAACAACACATTATGATATGGTATGATTGCCAATGAGACAAATATCAACAAAATATCAAAATGACACAAACATTAACAACTTTAGGTAACCGTACGGCCTTCAACACTAAGCAAAACACATACCGCATAGTCAGCTATTAAAGGCCCCGATAAGACAATGTTAAACAATTCAAACGGGAAAACTAACGGCCTTATTTATGTAAACAAATGAACGAAAAACAAATATGTAACACATAATCAAACGACAACCACTAAATTACAGGCTCCTGACTTGGGACAGGTACATACATATATAATGTGGCGGGGTTAAACATGAAAAGCCCTTTTCTGCAACGAAAAAGGAAAGTATGCTAGATACACTTACTGGAAATGTGAGGATATGATTGAAGCTTTAAATTTTTTGCAAGTTAACATTTATGTACGTTTCGGCGATGAAGTGTATCGTCAGGTAGTAGGTATTCCTATGGGCACTAACTGTGTCCCTTTAATAGTAGATTTATTTCTATATTGCCATGAATCTCAGTTTATGACCAAGCTCAGTAAAGACCCATCATTGTTATATTTGGTTGGTACATTCGAAAATACTACCGTTAAAGTTATCTGGATGATATTTTTTCGTTGAATAATCCACAGTTCTCTAAATATACTTCCGAATTATACCAAAAAGAACTTACTTTAACTAAATCTAACATACACAGCAGCAGTTGTCTTTTTCAAGATTTAGACATTTCAATTTGAAACGGAAAACTTCATACTTAAATTAATGACAAAAGAGATCATTTTTCATTTCCTATTGTTAATTTTCCTTTTTTGCCGACGATGTGCCTTTCGCTTCATCATATGGTGTTATATATCCCAGCTCGTTCTGTTTGCCCGTGTGTGTTCTGGTGACATGGATTTTAACGAACATAATCAATGCATCACTGGGAAATTGTTGTGTCAGGGATTTCGATACCATACATTACTTAAAACTTTTACTGAATTCTGATACAAATATTTGATTAGTAAATTTGGCTGTACCTGTAGAAAACGTATTAAAAAATGATAGTTCACATCCTAAATTGTATGGTAATATTGTATTTAAAGCGAGGAAATCACTATGTGATCCATGTAAACTTATCGAACCTTAAAACAAGCTTATAAGTAAGGGTTATCGTACCAATATTGTTATTACATGTAGATCTATGAATATAGTTTACATTGGCACTTATATCGATTTTGTCATAACCAAATTAAAACATTAATAAATTGTATCTTCTTTTGAGGTGGGATGTATAAAGACAAAGACACGTTAATTTTTTACCTCTTTAGAAGTCGCTCCTCACTATCATACTACCTGTCGATACGTTTATTTTTTGCATTGCAAACGTCATGTCTTCTCTGACTGTTAATGACGTTAAATTACTAAATCCCTGGGAAGTGTTTTAATTGATTTTAGTCTCTGATACATGATTTTTTATTATTAATTGTTTTTGGCTTTTAACTAGCTGTCAGTAACTCCGAGCACTCTCAAATCGTATTTTCTTTTAAATTTTGTATTATTTCATATTCATCTGGATCTTGTCTATATACAAGCTTTGATTATTTGTAATATCTTCTTATTTTCACTTCTTCTTAGTACATTTGTATAAACTTCAAGATTTATCTGTATTATCAAAACCGTGTTTTTTTAAGTGATTATTTACAAAGGGTTAAATATTTCGCAGTGGTGTCTTGCCATGGATTTGATTGGACTTGTTTGTTTGGTTTTTGGCCTTGAATGTTTGTCTCTAATATTTTATTACCTGTGCATTTGCATTCAGATATCGCACATCAAATTTATTCGTTCATAGTGTATAGATTTACGTGTTTTTTTTTTAATTGAGTTAAGCCTGTCAATTGATATTTTATTTTATGTTTTTCTATGTTGTGATGTTATGCTATTGTTTACGAAAACGGGAGAAGGTTTGATACCATTAAAACGTTTAATCCCGCTACAAATGTTTGCACCTGTCTTAAGTCAGGAATCTGATGTACAGTAACTGTCGTTTGTTTATGTAATTTATACGTGTTTCTCGTTTTTCGTTTCTTTATATAGATTATAATGTTATGCTACTGTTTTAGAAAAGTGAGAAAGTTTGGTACCATTAAAACGTTGAATCCCACTGTAAATGTTTGCACCTGTCCTAAATCAGGAATCTGATGTACAGTAGTTGAGATTTGTTTATGTAATGTATACGTGTTTCTCGTTTCTTGTTTTTTTATATAGATTAGACCGTTGGTTTTCCCGTTTGAATTGTTTTACACTAGTATTTTTTGGGCCCTTTATAGCTTGTTGTTCGGTGTGAGCCACGGCTCCGTGTTGAAGGCCGTACATTGACCTTTAATGGTTAACTTTTATAATTTGTTATTTGGATGAAGAGTTTTCTCATTGGCACTCACTCCACATCTTCCTTTATCTATATACTAACTAATTAATTAAACACTTTTCTGTTTGTAATAATTCTTTTATGAAAAGGGGAAAACTTTTACGTGGTTGTGTGATCCTTTTTTATCTTTTTTGCCAAAGAGAGAGTGTCATAAACTAAAATGCAGTACAGTCGGTAAATCATTCTTGTATCTCTTAAGTTTATGTACTTTCAAAACCTATTTTCTTGTAACGTATTTTATCGTTAAAAATGAATATTGCCAGTTTTTTAACATTATTCTTGACCATTTGAGAATATAACGAGCAATTTGGTAATTATATTTGCGTAATTTGTGACTTTTGCACAGAAGTAGTTTGCGCAAGAAAAACAGTGATCGGGAAAATATCTCTTTCACAGTAAATTGTCCAGTCAGGCAGTGTCAGATTCAAATGCGTGCAAACTAGAGACTTCTTTTCAAACAACAATACAGAGCAAGAAAAGAATAAGGCGAAAGAAATACAAATAATCAGTTCAAAATCAAAAGGTTTTTCCCACGGTAATTGGATGTGTCTAATATGTGAAAGATAAATTTGAAAGAAATAACATATAGTTTAAATCCAATTACTTAGTCTTCACAGTCTCATCAAAATTTGAATACAAAGTTCTACGCTGAACTGAGGATTTGTAAAAGATAGTTTAGATTTATTTATGTTTTTTTGACGCCGATTTTTATGTTTTGTTTTCTTCCATCAAGGTTCAGCTTCACTTTTTCTGAAAAAAAAGAAGATTAAATACATTTAGATAATAACATTTCGGTACTTATAAATGTACTATAATTACTAAGATAACATGTATGTTAACAGTATAGTATAACAGTATAACACAAATGTCAAAGGTGTAGGTCCAGTAAGACCCCTTTTTGGCCCCAAAATATAGCAGTTTTACAAAATTGTTAATATGTAAACTTTAAGTTATTTAATAGACAGTAAAATGGTTCGGCTACATTAATATGGGCTGGGTTTTTTACAATACAATGCACATATATATCGGGTACTAGCAAGTCATGCTAAATTACTGAAATCTTCATAATTCTAGCATTTTAGTTAAATTTTAGACGGTTTCCGTGTAAAACGAAAGTGGCCGCATTCGTGTTCATCCTAAATATTGAAATGTAAGTTGTAATTAATGATAATACATAACACATATAAAGGTTAAGGATGAACACGGATGCGGCAATTTTCATTTTTGACAAAAACTATCTGAAAAATGACATTTTTGTTGGTATATTTGGTAGATTTTTCATATTTAAGCTTGATTCGGAACGTTTTTAATGACTAAATTAGTTAAAAATTTTCACTTAAATCAATTTAATCAAATGAAATAGACACTTAAGTGTTTAAAAAGTGGTCAAAATCCTTCGTCAGATGAATCTGAGATTTGATCCTTATCTATTTGGTTGTTTTATGGAACTGAAATAAGAGAATAAAAATCAATTTTGGGACCTACGTAAGAACGTAAGAATAATGCTAGCTGTATGTCCGCTGCGGCTGGTGTTTAGAAACGAATACTTCGTTGAGCTTTACGACAACGGAATTTCAAGGGATAACGTTATTGATATAGTTCAATTGCGTAATGAGTATAAGACCTCTTTAGATAGATAGGTGTATACACAATATGCCTATCTTTACATCGTGTCTAGTTTGAACGATGTTGAAATTAATCAAGGATATGCAGTTCAACCACAACTTGTCCAAATGACATCCAAAAAAAATGTCACAAAATAAAACCAATAACAATGTTTTTGAGTTTTCTTTGTTTATTTAACGCAAAACTTTAATTTCTAGCAGTTGACTAGTAAATCGTACTAATTAAAAAAAGCAGTTTATATAAGCTCAATTAAAATTGACGAATTGTTGAATTTTTCTATAAACCTTGTGCCTCAAAATCTTAGGGTTTAGATTGTACAAGATGTTCCCGCAGCAACATCCCTTTTTTCAAGACAAAACATTTTTCATGTTTCCTCGCAAGTTTATTCTGTATGCAATTTTGAGAACTATAAAAATTCTACAATGTTTTGAATCATAACTATTTAATGTAGTAATTTTAATTTGATGCAAATATGCATCCGATTGAGTATGAATGTTGTTTTCTTGTATTCGATAATTTCATCCTTGTAGATACCATTGTTTCTGTTGAAGTCGAATTAAGAAGGATCAATTGTTCATATTTCTTTCAAATGACATCCATGTTTTAAGAAGTTTCCTGATTGAAATATATTTTTGTCATTATTTATTGCATCAGATTACATGCACAATAACATTAACGGTACCAATTTTTCTGCACCAGATGCGTATTTCGACAATACATGTCAGTGATGCTTGTGGCTAAAATATTTGATATCCAAAGATTTACAATGTAATGATTTATGTTACGGATTACAAATGTGTCGAGGCTTGTGATTTGATAACAACACAGAGATGTCAGTATACATTCAGGAAACTGCCGGGGTATATACGACGTTTTTATCCCCAATTGGAACCTCATAAACGTCATCATAACACCGGTTACCATGTGACGTAGTCAAAAGATATCAGTCTGTCAGAGGCTCACAGAGGGAAAATAATGACTTGCTTCAGTCAATAATTCATTTTTGATACAAAATCACGCAATTAACACTTTTAATACTTAAATTTAATGTTGAAAGTGTTATTATAAATTATTATATACACGATAAAATTACGTTCACAGCAAATTAGAAAATCCTTCGCGTACGCCGAACATATCAGGTTGTGTTTTTCAACTTATATATGTGTTGTCAACAAATCCTGCACTGGAAAATAACATTAAGTCAGGGGTAATCCGTAATATATGTGTAATTCAGGTCTCAGAAAGGGTATATACTGTGACATTCCCGGCTTAGGGCTTATATCCCCTTCGCCTTCGGCTCAGGGGATATAAACTCCAAGCCGGGAATGTCACAGTATATAGGTGTCATACCACCAATTAAAAGTCCCTATCTGTTCAACCAAATTTTGCAAAAAGTAAAATCACAAAAATACTGAACTCAGAGGAAAATCAATTTGGAAAGTCCATAATCACATGGCAAAATCAAAAAACAAAACGCATCAAAAACGAATGGACAAGAACTGTCATATTCCTGACTTGGTACAGGCCTTTTCACATGTAGAAAATGGTGGATTAAACCTGGTTCTATAGCGCTAACCCTCTCACTTTAATAACAGTCTCATCAAATTCCGCTACATTTACATGATGCGTTAAATAAACAGTCACAATTAATAAAATCGTCAAAATATGGGTACATCAGTCGTCATCGTATAACAGTTTTAAAAGGAACAATTTAACAGGACACAAAAACATCTACTATCTACGAACACATGGATTGATTTGAGTGTCTGACGTCAGAAAAATTATATACGTCACATAAATTTGTCGTTACATGTGCATACAATAGTTATCAAAAGTACCAGGATTATAAACAATTTTAAAATTTACATAGGCAATGAACGCATACAGGGTTCGAAAATCAAAAGTATGTAAGAATAAATTACAAAAATAGACAGAGATTCAAACTAGTCCAATTTTCACAGCTTTCTAAATATTTTACCTTAAGTTTAACTTCATAGAAACTAGGTATATCCTGAATTGTACCTGTCTCACCTTTCTGAATGCGTATTTTCAACATGCATTCAAAATCATATAAGAAAGAAGAGACCTCCCGAAAGGAGGTACCACTAAAAATAACCCCTGGTTTTCTGGAAATCTTAAATTAGTATACCATGGAGCGCATTAATCCTCAATTTTACACGCAGACTCCTAGACAGGTAAAATTTGGCTCAAAATGGTCTTACTATATTTCTCTTTCAACAAAAGTTTCTTTTCTGCAAATTTGTTGGTTAGTTTAGGTGAACAATGACATCAAATGCACTATTTTTTGTCCGAGTAGGCCTACTTTCACATACGTTCTAAATTTGAGGGAGTAATTAGTGGTATGACACCTATATACCCTGTCTGAGACCTGAATAACATATAATATTAGGTATGAGATGATAATTTATTCCTTCTGTTCTTTCTATGATACACATCCCCAGTATCAAACAGTGTGATTTGTACATTGTAAAATAGCAACTAAAGAAAACTGTTGTATTTCATCAGTGAGATAATACCGGAGGTAGACAAAGTAAAATATAAATGGTCAATATTAAAAATATTGAAAAAAGAACATTTTTATCTATATATAAACGATGCCAACTTTACTGCACAAGACTCGCATTCCAACAATATTTGACACTACAAAATATTCAAAATCTAAAGCGTTGGTATAACCTTTGAAGACCTTACCAGCCCGACAAAAGTTCTTTTTATTGTCAATTAAGTGTATTCTCATATTTGGATCAAAAATTACTTACTCGTCCTTGTTGCTTGTGTTTATCTTTTTCTAATCTAAAAAAACGAATGATAAATTCTAATGCAATAAATATAATTAAAATGAAATCACCTTACATTCATAAGGATAAAATTAATGGAAACATGATTAATATTAAAATCATTGAACCAATTAAATTGAGAATGGAAACGGGGAATGTGTCAAAGAGACAACAACCAAGTATATTTGATTGCTTAAGAATTAAAAAATAACATACATTGTTGTCTTTTATTAATTATTCGATTCATTTTTTCAATAGGGAATTTACTCAAATTATGGATTGTTGTAAAAAAAAACTATGTTGTCAAAACTGTACCTAATGAAAAACGTTAATTCATATTCACCGTTTTTGAATCGAATGAATTCTGGTTAATGTTTTCAAAAGTGCACACTTTTTAGTTCAATGTAGTGTTTCTGTTGTTTCGGTGTCAAAATGTACTACAATGTATTGTTTATTTGCGTAATTCTCTGTCCTGATGTTCTTGTATTTGTGCTGTATTCCTGTCATCTAATGGTGTAATTTTAGTGTTGTATCTAACATCGCCAAAAAAGTGCAAGCTTTGGCTAGCCATAAAACCAGGTTCAAACAACCATTTGTTAAAACCAAGTCAAGAAAATGGTCATTGTTATATTATAGTTCAAATCTGTGTGTGTTGCATTTAAGTGTTGGGTTTCTGTTGTGCTCTTATACTTGATGTGTTTCCTTTAGTTTAATTTGTAACCTGGATTTGTTTTTTCCTCAATCGATTTATGAAAATTCGAACAGTGGTATACTACTATTGCCTTTACTTAGCAAAATCGCTGTAAACATTATAGTCATACACATTTTTGGGTTTTTTTTTATTAATGAAGTCGTTATTTCAGTTTTGGTTCCTTTATATGTTTTGAAGGTTAGTGTGAAGTCTATTTTAACAGAACTAGTACACACTTTTATTGAGGGGACAGCTGAGGAGCACCTCTGTTTGTGATTTCTATCTGCCTTTTGATTGGATTGTTGCCTCTTTGACACATTCGCCATTTCAATTCTCAATTATAAGTAAATGATAACTTACTGTGAATTTAAATCATTTACAATGTACTGTAAAGACTCTTTCTCAGCTTCCAATCTCTTAAACTGTCTTTCTTTCTTTTCTAAAATTTCTTTGGAATGTATTTCGGAAAGTTTTACCCTGAAGCAAATACAGTCTCTAGTTTAAAATTCTAATCCGATATAGATTTTGCATCAGATCAGTAATCGGGGATTTGGTACTGACATAATATATCATTATTAAGTTTTTGGTTCGTGTTGCTTAGTATTTAGATTTGAAAGACGAGTTTTGTGTACTCTCGTTTGTCTGTTTGTCTTTTTCTTTTTAGCCCTGGCGTATTCGGTTTATTCAAGATAGTGTTCTAAACAAAAGTTTAATTGTGCTTAATGTCCTCTTTATGTAGAGTACAAATCACTGTTATGAATACGAAATATATAGGCAACACGACAGGGAACAAGAGAAGTAAGATTTGCTTCCCTTTCCGGAGCACCTAAGAGCATCCAGTTTTGATGGGGTTTGTATTGACCAGTCTTTTGTTTTGTATGTTGTTTTGTTTAATATTTTTATTTGTTTGTGTATTTCTTCTTTCATCCATGGCATGGTCAGTTCATTTTTTACTTATGCGCTTGAATGGGCCTTTGGTGTCATCGTCTCTCTTTTAAAAACTCTGACTAACATGCATTATAGTTAACCTAATATAATATTATAAGCAGATTTCTACTGTTAATAAAAATATATAAAATTGATGAGTAGTTTAATTCCATCTGAAAAAAGTGAAATTACATTAGGAAAATAATCATACATACCACTCTTTTGACTTAAGTTTCTCTTTTTCTAGTCTGAAAAGCAGAATGAAGAGAGAAATGAAAGATACATATGACTTTATATTTTTTTTTAAAACACGCCATAAATTTGGAATATTTATTTTGAAACATTTTTTTTCAAAATGATATATCAATCTAATATCATTCTAAATGAAAATAATTGTTGGTTTTTAAATAATACAGAACAATAAATACATTGTACAACGTACCATAGTCTTTTAGTTATTCCAAATTAAATCATAATCAAAATGGAGAGTTTATGAAAAATTAATAGGGTTAGTTTTGTTACTATGTTTTTGAAATTAATTTGATCAGAAGTACAATATATACCGGAAATTAATATGAAATTGATTTTGTAGTTTTGTTATTTCTAATTGTCATTATTGTGATAATTTATTTCTGCATTATGTAAACAAAAATGGTTATAAATGAATGTTTCCACAATAAGTTTATGTTTAAGGTAATACGGTTTATGAAAAGACAAAATTTTAGATGCTTAACTCAAATCTTAGCAATTATTTTATTTTATTTTAATATAACTTTCGGAGATTGCCAGCGAAACAACTATTTAACAGACTTACCTTAAATTTAATGGTATGTTCTTGAACCCAGTTTTTGTAACTAACTGATACATTTCATATGTTTTGCAATATAAGATAACATTAGCGAGATTTTCTCGCTGCGTTGAAGACCCGTTGGTAGCATTAGCTAGAGGTATAGTTGGAGGGTTGACATCTCACACGACATGGTAATGCCTGTCCCAAGTCAGGGGCCTCTATCCTTTGTTTGTCTTGTAGAATATTTAATTTCAAGTTCATTTATATATTTCGGATTTTAGTATGACGTCCATTTCACTGAACTAGTACACATTTTTTTGGAGGCCAGCTGAGGAACACCTCCGCGTGCTGGATGTTTTCGATGCGTTGAAGACCCATTGGTGACCTTCGGCTGTTATCTGCTCTTTGGTCAGGTTGCTGTCTCTTTAACATATTCCCTATTTCCATTCTCAATTTTAAATATCAAAAAAGTACATGTAATATATTATGAAAGAATATATAAGATACATCTTTGTTTTCTTTTAGTGCTTAACATGTCAAAACTGTTGCTTACTGGCTTTTTATATCATTTAACAAATCTTGCAAAGACCGTTTTTCTGCCTTCATCACTATATGAGTGTCTTGCAATCTCTTTATTTCTTTTCCATTTTCTTCTAAAATTTGTTTGAATTGTTTTTCAGAAAGCTTAAATCTGAAACAAAACATCCTCTTATTACAAAATATAAGCATATTTGCATAAATAAAGGCAACGGTAGTATACCGCTGTTCAAAAGTAATAAATCGAATACGAGAATTTAATCCGGGTAACACACGGAATAATTGATAACAAGTGCAATATTCTATACTTGGTAGAGGGAATTTTAAGAAAAATGGTGGTTGAACCTGGTTTTATGGCTCCCGCTTATAAAGCAAAATTATAGAAAACCGCTAAAATGAAAACACTACGTGAAAGGGATACAGTACAAACGAGCGAAAGAAAACTCAGCACAGAGAAACACATGAATAAATAATATGATAGTACATTACAACATGTAAGCCGCAAAATATCACCGGACATCTTGAATTGATTAACGACAGCAAAGAAAATCACAAAAAGTGACATATTTTCAATGTTAATTTGAAATTTCTACAATTATATGAAACGAGATAAAAAAAAATCACAGTTACTTTCAGAATACATGCAATTCTAGAAATAATTGTCATAATTATGGTGGTCAAAAAAGGATATTCAAAATTAATGTTATGACGACGTCATAATAAGTTAAACACAATGTTTTATCCTCAATTTTTTTAATTAAGTAAAAAAACAAAATATGAGGCATATGTGAAATGTACCGAAAATACAAAAACCAAACTACACACGATATGACGTAACCTTACAGACAAAAACGAAACTTCATAAATAGTGTATAACAGCTAGTTCATCATCTCAGTGTTTCAGTTCTTAGAGGATAATATGCCTTCCAATGGATATTTTATCGTGTGTTTTTCTATGTTGTGATGTAATGCTATTGATTCAGAAAAAGGGATAAGGTTTGGTACCATTTAAACGTTTAATCCCGCTGCAAATGTTTGCACCTGTCCTAAGTCAGGAATCTGATGTACAGTAGTTGTCGTTTGTTTATGTAATTTATACGTGTTTTTCGTTTCTCGTTTTTTAAATAGATTAGACCGTTGGTTTTTCCGTTTGGGTGGTTTTACACTAGTAATTTTGGGGCCCTTTATAGCTTGTTGTTCGGTGTGCAAAATTACGATAGACAGAAACATGACCAGAGGTTGAAAAAAAGAACATACATTAAAGCAGCACTCCATAAAACATTCCAGACATGAGCCATACATACAGTAATTCCTACTTAAATTAAAAACTACTCGATTTCGCAAATTTTAGTAAACGTATAACAAATATATTACTGTGTATTTTAAATGGACATAACTGTTTTCACTTAGTAAGTAAAATATCTAAATGTTTGCTTACTTGTTTTGCTATCATGTATATTATGCACGTGACATATCTAAAATGACACTTACTTGTTGTCCCTTTTATTTAACAGATCTTGTAAAGATTGTTTTTCTGCTTCTAATAAGTTTTGATTGTCTTCTAATCTGTTTCTCTCTTTTTCTTTGGATTCTGTTTCAGAAATCTTGAATCTAAAAATAAATGATACTTTGTGTCTTAAGTGTATTCGTTTGCCATGTTTTGGGATATTTGTCCGAATTTCGGAATTTTAGGGTTTTATCCATTTGAATGCCTTAACAATATTTGCCCATTGACCCTCATTTTTCGTTTTATAAATCTTTTACATGAATAATTATAAGTCATCTGTAAAAGTCTTATAAATAAAGGCAACAGTTTTTCTATTGTCGGGTTGTTGTCTCTTTGACACATTCCCCATTTCCATTCTCAATTTTAACAGTAGTATACCGCTGTTCAAAACTCATAAATCCATGGACAAAAAACAAAATCGGGGTAACAAACTAAAATTGCGGGAAACGCATTAAATATAAGAGGAGAACAACGACACAACATTAAAATGTAACACACACAGAAACGGACTAAGCAATAGACAAAATGAGAATAACAAATATAACATCAAAACCAAATACATGAATTTGAGATAAATGAGTACCATGACACGTCTTATAGTAATTTGAATTCACACTAAAAAATAAGAGAAAACAAACGACACAACGGAAACACAACGTTAAAATGTAACACACTCAGAAACGAACTATAATATAAGAATGTCCATATTTCTGACTTGGTACAGGACATTTTTAAAGGAAAAAATGGTGGGTTGAACCTGGTTTTGTGGCATGCCAAACCTCCCTCTGTGATGGTCATGTGAAATATAACATTAAAATGACAACACAACATTACAGGACTACAATATAAATAAATAGGAGAACATAATTGACAAACAAACACACGAATATTAGCAAACAAAAGGCAACAAGTTTAAAATTTGATTACGCCAGAAGTGCATTTTGTCCACATAAGACTTACTAGTGACGCCCATATACAAAAGTTTGAAAGCCGAAACAAGTATAAAGTTGAACAGAATCGAGGACCAAAAGTTCAAAAAAGTTGTGCCAAAAACGGCCAGGGTTATAAAATCTTTGTTATTTTTTTTTTATATATTTTTGAGAACAGAAATAAAGGCATTGTATACCGATGTTCAAAACTCATAAATCGATAGAAAAAAAAACAAATCCGGGTAACAAACCAAAACCGAGGGAAACTTCTCAATGATAAAGCTTTGAAAAATTAAGAGAGAACATTTTCCCGCCAAAATTTCAATGGCTTATATCTCAAAAATAAGCACATTGACCTATATATTTATTTTTTTGGCTTTTATGGTTCCTTTTATTAATCCTCTATCAATATATACTTGTGTGATGTATTTTGAAACTGAGTAGCAAACCTCCTTAAGTCATTTGGGTAGTTCTTGTTTCGAATTTGTGGTAAGTTGTGGAAAGCTTTGTGTCATCTGATGAGTATAGCCTGTTGCCACATATTTGTATAGTTTTATGTTATGTTGCTCTGTTAAATCAATGTCCACATTTAAGCAAGGTGAAATATGTCCTTTGGACTTTCATTTGACTCATACTAGGTAACATTGATAGGTATTATATGCAATGACTATGTATGTTAGATAAATAACTTAAAAACATGAGGGAAAAATCAAATTTGATCACAATTTTCAATCTATGTAGCTTAAATTCTAGCATACAATTTTAGTGATCAGGCTTTTATGGGACTAGTTAAGCTAATTTTTTTGTTACGTGACTTTGACATCTTCAAATTGATATGGCAAATGTATTTTTAATGGCAGCAAATCTACACCAGGGGTAAAAATTAAACTAAGACAAATTTGCAAACACAGCAATAGCTCAGCACAAAATACAACACTAAAGATATGAGTAACTGAAACCATAGTTTACTCTTGTTCTAAATTTGATGACCAAAATATCAAATCCTCTTTACAAATATGGAAAACAGCATGTGAACCAATTCTGTTATAAATTTAAGAATGTTATGTTTATGTTAATTGTCATGGAATCTGAGTTAAAACTGTACATGAGTTGTAGATTACACAAAATACACATGTAGATACCACATTGGGTAATATTTTTTTTTAAAAACTGCTAATTTCCCAATTATGAAAATAGGAACAATAGTTATCAAAGGTACAATGATTATAATTCAATACGAGAGACATGCGTTTCGTCTACATAAGAATCATCAGTGACGCTCAGATTAAAATAGTTATAAAGCCAAACAAGTACAAACCTGAGGAGCATTGAGGACCTAAAATTTCAAAAGCGTGTACCAAGTTATAATCCTGTTACCTGTGATAACTATTGTCTACGGTAAACTTATAAAACCATTAAATGATTAAATGATAGCAATGGCACAATTGCACATTTTGAGCGATTTGTATGTAAAGTTTCATAAATCTAGGATAAAACGTTATTGACTCTGAATATTGGAGTAAATGTACTATAATTATTATGAAATATATTTGGTTTTAGACACAGATTGCCTATCGTTGCTTTCTGGCTTTTTGTATCATTTAGTAGATCTTGTAGAGACTTTTTTCTGCTTTCATCACTACATACCTGTCTTCCAATCTCTTAAGTTCTATTTCTTTTTCTTCTAAAACGTCTTTGTATTGGTTTCCAGAAAGCTTTAACCTAAAAGAAAACAGCAAACTATTTTACTTTGATACATGTATCAGCTTTTTCATCAGCTTAGTAATCAGTGCTTCGGTATTGATATACATTTTATTACTTGATCCCATACCGTTCTAAATTTTCAATTAATGAGTTAAGATATAATTAAGAAAACCTTTTCAAAATCGACATAAGCGGGATTTGGCTATTATTCTTAAGGGATTTTGTGTTTGGTAAAAGAAGGCAACAGTAAATTACAAATGTAAAAAAAAACTAATTATACGATCAAAAGTCAATCTGACAAACTCTCACTTAAAATTGAATCTTATTGATTCTGACTATTTTATTAAATATTATATTATAAAAGTTTGGGGTATATGCCATATACATGTTATATCATTTATATGGTCATAATTATTAATTAACTGTTCACAAAACATTGCAGTTTTGAAATACTAAGGCTTTTCTACCTCAAAAATGGATTACCATAGTTGTTTTTTGGCAACAGTTTTCGGAAATGTTGGTTCTCAATGCTGTTCAGCTACTAACAAAAAAGAAATGCCCGTCTGACGCAAATACAAAATATTAATCCTAGTGTCTATGACAAGTTTATTTATTGGTTATCACTTCACCTTTAATATTTTTAAAGGTTGCATACCTGCTTTGTATATCACTCAATTGATCTTGTAAAGACTCTTTTTCCACTTTCAACACTTTATTAGTGTCTTCCAATCTCTTTATTTCTTTGTCTTTTCTTTCTAAAACGTCTTCGGATTGTTTTTCAGAAAGCCTTAACCTGTAAAACAACCTCTTATTGCAAACTAAGTATAATTGTATATAGGCTGAGAAATCAGCGCTTCGATACTGACATACATGACCACATTGGTTAAGCAAGAAATCAATAAGAACATCTACTGCAAATTGAACTTAGAAAATTTATTTTAAGACTTTTTTTAGCGTGAAAATACAAATACTCCAACATTTCTTTTAAAAAATATTATTATCTATAACGTATTCCACTCTACGGAACTGGCATATTTGATACCATACCTTTCGTTATAATTGCCATGGATAAAGTAAGATATTATTATTAAGAAACCCCACTTGAAAGAGGGACGAAAGATACCAGAGGGACAGTCAAACTTAAAGTATACCTTAGAAGGTAAAAACTAGCATTGTCATAAGGCACAGATAATCACCTATGTTCATGATAAAACATACGATCAATACGAATCTAATAATTCAAACATGAATACGCTTTTCTTATTCTGATCATTTGGTTTAATGTAGTATAATGAAAGTTTTGAGGTTTACCCATTCTTTTTTTGCTTAGCATTTAAAACTTATTAACGGTTGCTTACTGTCTTTCTATATCATTTAACAGATCATGAAGAGTCTCGTTTTCTGCTTTCGTTACTTCATGAGTGTCCTCCAATGTCTTTAATTCTTGTTCTTTCTTTTCTAATAATTGTTTGGATTGTTGTTCGGAAAGCTTCAACCTTAAAAAAAAGCAAGGTATGTCATTTTCAAACTATTATCATGATGTTTCAGAACATATTTGTTTCATTTTATAAAAAAAAAAATTAATTGATCTACAGGTTTGAAATTTCAGATGTCAGTCCAAAAATATTAAAGAACAAAAATCTATGCTAGTTACACTTCTATCTGGACAATAGCATTTTATAGTGCAACTCTGCTTATATGTTTGTTTTTACATATACTTTCGACTTTCGACTTTTTTCTACTTTTATTACTTTACTAATTTAAAAAAAAACAATCTCGGGTTCTTTTGATATACAATTGTAAGATATTCTAACATGACGTCCTTCAAACGCTTTGAGTACACATCCGTTGTAAAATATAAATATATTGCATTGGTTGTTCCGATCGTACTCCCACGTCATATGTTTTTTATGAGTGAAGTACCCGTCGTCATAGAATGATGACGTTATAGTTTGAGCATTTTACGGGGAAATACACGCTTTTGATACCGAAAATCATCACAACAAGGAAACGTAAACAAACGATGCTAAAATGTGGTATAAGACCATTTTTATATACATAGAAGACATATAAGTAGGTTATCATTAAAATTCATCAACATCTATCTAAATATAAGTTTTGTGAATAGTTTATGCATGTCACTTATTCTGTTTGCTCCGTTCTTTTACGCCAATCTAAAAGTGCGTTAATTTATGGAAACGGCAAATAACGGCCTCCACCTAGAGCGCTTCGATCCAAAAAAATTGCCGTATTTGTCCTTTTAGAATCGAAATAATTCATGGGGGCTTGAATATATCTAGATTTTACCACGGGTTGTCCCTTAATGCCGATATTTTAACCCTCGCTATCGCTCAGGGTAAAATATTTGTCATAAAGGGCCAACCCGTGGTAAAATAACGATATCTTCAAGCCCCCATGAATTATTTCTGAAATATAAAGTAGTGTATTACTGTGATGATCGGACTCTTATTTACTCTATACAACTCATCCATAGGTTGTAGTGAAATTCTAGTAATATTATTGCATGCACCATAAATAAATATATTTCATAAGGAAGCCCAGACGAGTACATCGTAATAAGAAGGACAATCACCGTAGCCAGAATTTTCTAACTACAAACATTCAATCCACAATTATAGACAAAACTAAAAAGTGATTGTTTGATTATAAAAGTTTCAAAAATAGACAGTAATATTTTACATAGTTTTTACCACTTCCTGACCCTCATTTGATATACCAGATGGCTTATATAATACAAATTGGGTACCTACTTGTTTCCCATATCACTTAAAAGATCATGTAAAGATTCTGTGTTTGTTATCAGTATTTTTGTTGTGTCTTTCAAGCTCTTCATTTCTTCGTCGATCTGTTCCAAAATCTCCTTGGATTGTTTTTCAGAAAGCTTTAACCTGAAAATAAATTGTGTTTATTTGAAAGTAATTTGATTTTGAACGAAACGCGTTTTCTGATCGGCTGACAGTGTTTTGTCTATCAGCTCATAGACAAAATTTTGTCATGTGACAATGACATCACCAACGTTTTTTCATGATTTCCTCCGGTTTAAAATGGAATTTAGAATCAAATTTTAAGGAATGACTGTAATATTTTTTCTGTCTATTTGATATTACATCAAAAAAGTGTAAGCACGCGGGTTGTTCAGTGTACATCATATTTTTTTATGTTTTTTCTTCATAGACAGAAAACATATTACAGTCATTCCTTAAGTAACTACTGTGGATACATTTTTATTCGTTGGATACCAATTTTCGTGGGTTTTGCGGCTACAGCTGATCCAAAAATTCAAATAGTAAACGAATAATATATGTGTAATAGGCTTTGTATAAAGATATTCACAAAACCACGAAATCAATTATCAACGAAAATGGAAGTTTTCAGCAAACTGCAAAAATTGTTACCCCAAAAAAAAATGAATCCAGAGTGTAGGCAAAAATCAAATGGCTTTCTTTATATGAGTTCACTTCATAAAACGTTGAATAGATTTTTGATGGTTTTCGCACATATCTTTTTGGTGATATTTAACCAGGAGGTATACTACAGTTGCCTTCATATATTTAGTAACAAGTTAATTCAAAGCCTGCTATGAATCGAAATTGCATACAACTGTACATGATTGATGAGTTATGCCTCTCATAAGACCAACAATTTAGAATTAATTCAACATTCATATCATCTTGAAACTATCACTGAACAAATATATCTTATGATTTGTTGCCTTATGCTATAGCTCATGTTATATTGCCTACAATAAAATAGTATTTTGTTTATTTTGGCCAGGATAAACATATTAAGTTGATAAGTGTTAAAAAAGTGTTGTATGGGTCTTCCCAACTTGATTAGTTATTACTTCATATTGACGTAATTTATGATACTACGAAGCACTCAGTTAATTTTTAGAAAAGATCAAATTGTATCTCTTTTATGTTTTGAAGAAGCTTTCAAGAACTTTTTTTTCTATTTGTGAAATACCTTAAAGACAAGGGTAGATCGATCGTTGTTCTGTCGTTAGAACATTAACTATAACAAATTTAGTTACCATTCTATCTTTAGATGATCAGTCTTAATTGTATCATACCTCTCGTTTTCTTTTATTAACCTTGGTAGTTGATCTTTGTAGAAGTGGTATGGTTTGATCTGTGCAGAATCACTGAAAGAAATAAAAATTTTAGGAATATGACATTGGTTATATATATATACATATACATAAATCATTGAAGTCTTCCCTGCTTTGTCTTGGCGAAAGATAATCCCGGACAATATTACAAACAATTACCGAAACTACTATCCGATACTTTTTTCATCGTACATCACTGCCTGGGATTTATCAACGATTTTTTTTTAATTTGGTGAGACACCAGACGGGGGCAATGTGTGGGCAAGATATGTTTACCCTCCAAAGACACCCAGTTATGGGTTGTGTTTCACAGTGATGTTTTCTTTCTGTTTTCTTTTTTGTCACATCGTTTTCTCTCCACTTATAAGCAGACAACATCCACCTCCGAACCCAAACGTGTGCTTCAAATGGTCCCTAAACAAAAATGTACACTATAGTTCAGTGATAATGGACGTCATAATTATGTAACTCCGAAATATATAAAAGAAACTTAAATTAAAAATCATACAATACTAACAAAGGTTCATACTCTCCTAACTTGGGACAGGCACAAAAATGCGGCGGGGTTAAAAATGTTTTTTGATATCGCAACCCTCCCCCCCCCCCCGATACCTGAAACAAAAATAGAAAAAAAACCAAACACACAACAAATACGCACAGTAAAACTCAGTTTAAAAGAAATCTGAGTCTGATGTCAGAATGGTAACAAAAGAAATTAAACAAAATGACAATGATACATAAATGAACAAAGGAATACTAGCAGTTACTGACATGCCAGCTCCAGACTGATTGAAAGATTATATCTGCATCGTATGAATATTAAGCACAATCCCCCCGTTAGGGGTTAATTATTGTACCCTAATAAAATATATGGGAAGAACATAACCCGTATCATAACAACAACTGGTTTTAGAATAAATGTGTCTAAATCTATTTATAATGATTTACTTATATGACACTCTTTATCTGTTTTGGTTTTTACTTTTAAACCGAAAATTGTTCCGCAATCTAACAAAAATATTCCAAATATCCCTCATTTTCATACATAATTTGTCAACTATACAGCTGTACATGTATACATCATTAATCAAATTAATAATAATTGTAATAAAATCAATAAAACATCGTGTCAGTGAACAAATGATTAAATCAGTTATGAATGGTATTTTAAATAAATTTTGATATTGATTTAAATATTTTAGTCACGGTTGCTTAATAGAGAAGTATGACCTTATACTATTAGTCTTTCTTTCCTTTGATAATGTCTATTGCCAATTGGTTATTTTAAACCTTAAAATTTTTCTCACTGTTGAACTTATGCCGCGTGTCCCAGAAAATGACCCATAGAGTCGCTTGCAAAATAGGCAACTGTTTTTACAGTTAGTCATACAAATTCTATACATGTGCATGGTTTTTTTAGCTTGCCAAAAACCTGTATATTTTATATGATGCATTGTGGTAATCAGTTGGGTTTTTTCATTCATGTACAATTTTATTTATTTATTTGTTTATGCATTTATTTTAATATTTGTTAAAGGGATCATTAAAAGTTATTATAGCCTCGTAAGTAGTCTGTCGAAATCTAAGGACGATGAAGGAAGTTTTGTACGTTTTTTCTCCAATATAAAATTTCAAATTACAATGCTCGTTAAAGGGGAATGGTTCCACCTCTAACCAACAAGGGGAATAAACCTTGTTTTAGAATGGAACAAATTAATATACTACCTCTTTTCGAATTGACTGGTTATGCCGTCTATGAGATCTTCTACAAATAAATTCCTGTCGAAGTGTGATGGTGGTTTGCATTTATTTGGTCCTTGATCAAGATCTTCAAAATCTACAATTTTGCCCTTCAAGTTTGTATATGCCGTGAGTAACGTTAATGCATGTTTTTCTTCAATTAATTTTTCAAAAGAAGATTTCACCTCTAAACATCTGTTATGAATATGTTTTCTATTGGCTAAGTCTATTTTCAGCCGTTCTTCCTCCAAATGTTTGAAACCCTCAATGTTAGTTATTTTCATGTCACTTTTCGAATTTATAACTTGGTTTACCTCTGTTATAGCAAGTTTGATCTCTTTCACAACATATTTTGCTTGATTTTCTATTTCTGGTAAATGATTGTTTTCAATTTCATTTATAATGGTTGACGATTTCGCTAATTCTTCTTTCATTTTAACAACATGTACTTCTGCTTCTTTTTTCATTAATTTCGCACGGTCTTTCATTGTCGAAAAGGTATCCCCACTATGTGTAGTTGTCACACATTCTTGGCATATCAATACTTTGCAACTTGTGCAATATAATGAAAAATCTGTATTGTGTTCCTTGCAGTTTGGTATATTTTTTAACGAAGTGAGGTCAACACATTTTAAATCCGTAACAATGTGTTTTTTGTTTGCAGCAATACAATCGTGTTTATTAGTTCTACATGGTTTACACAAAGCTTTTTTACATTCATAACAATAGTAAATAGTATTATTTTGTCCACAAAGAATACATTTTGGTTGTATCGAGACCTGTGCGTTCGTTGCCATTTTGTCAAGAATGAGGAAGTTGTTTGCATGCCGTGACATCGATATAATCACTGTACAACAACGGGTGAATCGTACAGGCAATTTATTCTTGGTTATGTTTGTTAACCACGTTTAGGTTAATACAACTCACATTTAGTTTTAGTAGAGAAATCATGAATGTGGTTAAAATATGCTTTGTGTGAATCAGAAAGTTTAAAAGAGGGGGCGAAATATACCCGATGGACATTCAAACTCATAGGTCAAAAATAAACTGACATCGCCATGACTAACAAATAAAAAGACAAACATAAAAATAGCACACAAAACACAACAACATAGAAAACTAAAGGCTCTGCAACACGAACATCACCAAAATATTCAAATTAATTTTAGTGTTTGTGTTTGGATGTGAAGTTTATCTGTTCAGTGTATGATAACACGTGATTGTTTATCTGTTAATGTTATTGATTTAAGCCATTTGAATTATTTTTAATATTATATCTGTCTAAAGTTATATACTATTTCAGGTTTAGAGAGCCGTGGTGTAGTGATTAGTGCATCGGACTACTAACACAAAGATTCCTGGTTCGATTTCCGTTTGGGATGAAAATTTCAGGAACTCAATTTTCGGCTCTCCTTTGACACCATTTGCGAGTGTGGTCTTAAGGAAACGATGATAGTCCGTCGGTAGGGGACGATAAATGGCTGACCCGTGTTAAGAAAGAGCCATATCTCTTGCACTTAAAAGACACCCTTGAAGATTTTGAAAAAGAGTAGGCTAATGCCGCTACAAGGCAGCACTCGCACCCGCAAAGTGAAAAGGGATTAATATAAGTTGCAAAAACTTGTTTCCCAATCCACTCTAAATAAATATGTTTAAACTAAAAAAAAAATATTTCAGGTTAGGGTGACGGTTTGTGCCTGTTGAAACATTTAAACCCGCTGCACCTGTTATAAGTTAGAAACCTGTTGTTAAAAATTGTCGTTTGTTGATGTGGTTCATGAGGGTAAAAGTAGTATACCGCTGTTCAATAGTCATAAATAGATTAAGCAATAACACATCCGGATCACAAACAAAAACCGGGGAACTCATTAAACAGAATCAATGAACTACTACAACAAAAAAACGTCAACATAAACAGAAACGGACAATTTTATACTAACTGTCATATATTTCTGATTTGGTATAAGTCATTTAAGAAAAAATGGGTTAAACCTAGTTTTATGGCTAGCCAAACATCTTGCTTATATGGCAATGTTTAAAACACCGCTTAGATGATAATTTTACATGACAGGTATACATATAGATAAATGATCACTATCGACAAGGGAATATATTTATAAATAGAAAAGACTGTTTGTTTTATATTTGAATAATTGTAATCTTTTTGGGACCATAGCTTGCTTGTCGATGTAAGACAATGCTCCGAGTTGAAGGCCATACTTGATATATGATTGTTTACTTTTTACACCGTGTGACTTGGATTGCGAGTTGTCTTATTGGCACTCATACCACGTCGTCTTATTTCGAAGTAATTCTGAAATGGGATTCGTAATCAATAGCAGTTCTCTATTATATACTATTTTCAAAAATACATGTTGTAAGATTAGAACACGAATATGTATGAATAAAATGTGTGTACATTAAACTAAAAAAAGATCATTAATTGATTTCCTATGTGTATTTATCTGCATGAAATGTTCATTCAAAGGGGAGAAGAGAGATATATTGAAAATGACAGTATTACGGACAATATTTCTTTTGAAGGGAGAAGTGACCAGGTTCGGATATGAATCAATTGGTATTAATTAATAAGATTTTGCAGTCCTTTTAATTGAAATTTGTTTTGATTTACTGATATCCAAGCCAAGAAGTAACATATTTGTTTTTGTGGCGAGATATATTGAATATTCGGCTTTTGATAAATTATGTTCTTGAAAGTGTTCAAATTTCTCTACAAAAACAGTTTGGGAATATAATCATGTTTCTGGCATAAAATGTTTTTAGACCGCTATAGCTCATTCTTATTCCTTGTATTACATAGATATAGGAAGATGTGGTGTAAGTGCCAATGAGACAACTCTCCATCCAAATAACAATTTAAAAAGTAAACCATTATAGGTTAAAGTACGGCCTTCAACACGGAGCTTTGGCTCACACCGAACAACAAGCTATAAAGGGCCCCAAAATTACTAGTGTAAAACCATTCAAACGGAAAAAACCAACGGTCTAATCTATATAAACAAAACGAGAAACGAGAAACACGTATATATTACATAAACAAACGACAACTACTGTACATCAGATTCCCGACTTAGGACAGGTGCAAACATTTGCAGCGGGATTAAACGTTTTAATGGATCCAAACCTTCTCCCTTTTTCTGAAACAATAGCATAACATCACAACATAGAAAAACATACGATAAAATATCAATTGGCAGACTTAACTCAATGTATATGTTTTTTTTTATATTAAAACAATATAAAAATACCCACAAAATTAAAATAACACCAATATTAAAATAACCACAATAATAAAATAACTTATCTGTACGTTTACTTTTTGAATAATTTAAACCGGAGAAGGATTAAACTAGAGGCTCTAAAGAGCCTGTGTCGCTCGCCTTGGTCTATGTGAAAATTAAACAAAGGATGCAGATGGATTCATGACAAATTTGTGTTTTGGTGATGGTGATGTGTTTGTACATCTTAATTTACTGAACATTCTTGCTGCTTAAAATTATCTCTATCTATAATTAACTTGGCCCAGTAGTTTCAGAGGAGAAGATTTTTGTAAAAGATTACTAAGATTTACGAAAAAATGGTTAAAAATTTACTATAAAGGGCAATAACTCCAAAAAGGGGTCAACTCACAATTTCGGTCATGTTTACTTATTTGTAGATCTTACTTTGACGAAATTTATTGTTTTTTACAGTTTATCTCGATCTATCATAATATTCAAGACAATAACCCAAAACAGCAAAATTTCCTTAAAATTACCAATTCAGGGGCAGCAATCCAACAACGGATTGTCCGAATCATCTGAAAATTTCAGGGTAGGAAGATTTTAACCTGATAAACAATTTTACTTCATGTCAGATTTGCTTTAAATGCTTTGGTTTTTGAGTTATAAGCCAAAAACTGAATTTTACCCCTATGTTCTATTTTTAGCCGTGGCGGCCATTTTGGTTGGTTGAACGGGTCAGGCCACACATTTTTTAACTAGATACCCAAATGATGATTGTGGCCAAGTTTGGTTTGATTTAATTATGTTGTTTCAGAGGAGAAGATTTTTGTAAAAGATTACTAAGATTTACGAAAAATTGTTAAAAATTGACTATTTAGGGCAATAACTCCTAAAGGGGTCAACTTACCATTTCAGTCATGTTGCCTTATTTGTAAATCTTACTTTGCTGAACATTATTGCTGTTTAGAGTTAAATCTATCTATAATAATATTCAAGATAATAACCAAAAAACGGCAAAATTTCCTTCAAATTATCAATTCAGGGGCAGCAACCCAACAACAGCTTGTCCGATTCATCTGAAAATTTCATGGCAGATAGATCTTGACCTGATAAACAACATGACCCCATGTCGGATTTGCTCTAAATGCTTTGTTTTTTTAGTTATAAGCCAAAAACTGCATTTTAACCCTATGTTCAAATTTTTAGCCGTAGCGGCCATCTTGGTTGGTTGACCAGGTCATCGGACACAATTTTTAAACAAGATACCCCAATGATGAATATGGCCAAGTTTGGTTTAATTTGGCCCAGTTGTTTCAGAGGATAATTTTGTAAAAGATTACTAAGATTAACGAAAAATGGTTAAAAATTGACTATAAAGGGCAATAACTCCTAAAGGGATCAACTGACCATTTCGGTCATGTTGACTTATTTGTAAATCTTACTTTGCTGAACATTATTGCTGTTTACAGTTTATCTCTATCTATAATAATATTCAAGATAATAACTAAAAACAGCAAAATTTCCTTCAAATTATCAATTCAGGGGTAGTAACCCAACAACAGCTTGTCCGATTCATCTGAAAATTTCAGGGCAGATAGATCTTTACCTGATAAACAATTTAACACCATGTCAGATTTGCTCTAAATGCTTTGGTTTTTTAGTTAAAAGCTAAAAACTGCATTTTACCCCTATGTTCTATTTTTAGCCATGGCGGCCATCTTGGTTGATTGACCGGGTCATCGGACACAATTTTTAAACTGGATACCCCAATGATGATTGTGGTCAAGTTTGGTTAAATTTTGCCCAGTAGTTTCAGAGGAGAAGATTTTTGTACAAGTTAACGACGACGACAGATGACGGACGACGGACGCAAAGAGATTGGAAAAGCTCACTTGGCCCTTTGGGCCAGGTGAGCTAAAAAGACTGTAGTGTTATAATATATTGGTGTCTGGATTACATTGTTGAGTAGATAAAAATATAGTTGGAACATACTGTTGATCTAACAATTAAATTTGAAAAGCATAACTTTACTCGTGTTATATTTGTGTATTTGTTTTACCCACCCAGGTAGATTATTAATAAGATATAAGTTGGAGTATTACTGTAAGTAATATTGTACAAATATATTGGTCTGTAATCTATCCGTGAGATTTTGCTGAACCACTTCGTTACATAGTGAACTAATTGATATTGGCTGTGCTACTCCCTTCACACTAGTAATCTGGACACTTTCTATCATTCGTGTGTTTCTCTGTCCTATATATTCTCCCATGTATTTGTATTGTAGTCCTGTCATGTAATGTTGGCGTTTTAATATTATATTTAAGATTGCCATAAAAGCGGGAGGTTTGGCATGCCACAAAGGGTTTCAACCCACCATTTTTTTTCTTAAAATGTACTGTAACAAGTCAGAAAAATTACCATTGTTATATTATAGTTCGTTTCTATGTGTGTTACATTTTAATGTTTTGTTTCAGTTGGGTCGTAGTTCTCCTCTTATATTTGATGCGCTTCCTTAGTTTTAGTTTGTAACCCGGATTTCATTTTATGTATATCATTTTTTTTTTCATGTATTGTTATTAACATAAATCAGGATATTAGTTTCTTGTAAATTGTTTTACATTTGTCATGTCCAGACCCTTTTAAAACTGACTAGGTTATGTATGTGTAAGGGTTTTATTGAAGAATTTGTGGTGACTCCTATGTGCTGTTTTATTCACTGATGGAAAGTTGTTTGGCAATCATACCACACCTCCTATTTTTTTATAGCAATTTAAGGTTTTTAACACAAAAAACATTTATTATGACCTGTACCTTCTTGAACCAAGAACCAGATTTTTTTTAATGGGAATTTACTTCTAGGTATGCAAACAACAGTATAATGTGTTGAGGAAATACATTTTAGTATGCTAGAGTTTTTTTTAGAGCAACATGTGAATGAAAATGTCTTCAATCTAGCAAAATGATGAACTCAAAACATTTCACAATGGACCCTTTTTATATGACAGAAAAACAGAGGATAAGTTGACCCTCAAGAATAGTCACTATATAAAGAAATTTTTACTTAATCTTATATCAATGTCTTATTTGCTTTTCTTATGCAAGAAGAGGAAAATGTATGTTAAATGTACCAAACAGAAAGACGTTTGTTCATTGCACAGCCATCTTCCCTGGTTAAATCTGAATTATCACTTATAAAACTTTGAAATTATCTTTTTTATCCTGGAGGATCATTGAAAAGATATTTACTGCCCTAGAATCTTCTGGGTAACCACTTTATGCCTCTACTTTACATTTGTATTTAAAATAGATACTATGTATGTATGTTAATTTATTTGTATATGTGTCTCTATACCATTTTACATTGGTTTACGATAATACAGATAATAAAATGTGCATCTGTTGCATTAACATTGTTGCTGTAATTTCATCACATATACACTGAAGTGCAGCATATAGACTTAGAATAATTTTTATTTATAAACCTTATAATGCTTTTAACAAAATTAAGTTCTGAAGCAGACTTTGCTGAAGCAATCTTTGCTGTTATCTACTCTTTGGTTGTGTTGTTGACACATTCTCACATTTCCATTCTCAATTTCAATTTTATATTATGTAAACAAAATTTAGATTCCCAAGCTTGTGGACATCATAAAGTGATGTTGTCTTCTTCTAACACATAATAAACACTGACCACCAAGACAATTAGAAAAAAACAATCTTTTATTAGATAAAGATTAAGAACCTGTAACAGGTTTTTTTTTATAGAAAAGTGACCACCCATCACATTACAGTCTATATAATTAAATATGAGTCTACAATTAAAAACAACTTTTGTCTACATGTTTACAAATGTGTTCATGGATTTTTATTTATCAGGTACAGCATAACCTGGTGCTACCAATGGTCCCTCTTTATGTAAAAATACAGCAGGCCAGACAGTCATTCTGTATTTCTTTCCTTTTCTTCCTGAAAACCTGAATTGTTCTTTATTGAACTTTTCACCTTTAACAGCCCATCTTATTTCCATAGGTGGTTGTTGAATACACATGTACCAGATAAGGTCAACACATTGTTCTACATAGGATACCAGTTCTTTACTTATTTGGTCACCTTTTAAAAGTTTTTCCTTGATATGATTTTCAAATATTTCCTGCAAAAAAGCGTTTGAATGTTTTATTCTTTTTGCTAAACACATTGTATATAAAACATATATCTATAAAATATCAACATATTTGCTAATTCTAGACTAGCTTTTATGCTTCAAAGAAGAAAATTACTAATATCAAGCCAATCAGAATCAAAAATTGATTTCATTGTGGAAGTTTTCATAAATATTTCATTAAAAACATCTAAAGACAACATTAAGAACTTTTGGGTTAAAATGTGCTGAGTATATAGATATATAATGTCTGATTTTGCAGAACTATTTGCAATTAATACAGCAATGTTTTCGGTCTTTTTAACATAAAATAATTTTTTTGGGCACTTTCCTATACAATTTCTGGAGCTATGACCCTGTAAAAGGTCAATTAGGTCCTTTTTCCATGATTTTAATTGTTTTGGCATAATTAACATTGGCCACAATCTACGATTCAATTTTTTTTTATATTTTATGAAATCTATAAAAAAAAAAATTGGAATCTTTTGGTTACAACACATTTTGGCTCGTAGGTGGCAGCCAAGGTGTTTCTTAATCATTTAGGTCTGCAAAATGCACAAAATAATCATATTTTGACAAAATGTCCAAAATGGGCTTACTTTGGAGAGTATTATGTACACTTAGCATTAAGACTTTTGAAAAGACCCATCTATGAACCAAAATTGAGACCTTTTTGTTTTTTTATGATTAAGTATTTTATTCCATTTTATGCCATAAGTGAACCTTGACCTTTGGTTAGCTCCCATCAAAAGGAATATGTGTACTAATTTTCAAATTGATTGGACTTCAACTTCATCAAAAACTTACCTAAATCAAAAACTTTAACCTGAAGTGGGACAGATGGACGATCGTATGAACGAAAAATCAGACTCACCAACCAGAAAACATATTGTCCCTACTACCATCGTAGGTGGGGAGAAAAATTAAATTTTGTTTCTGAGAAGTCTATGTCCAGATATATACTAAATAAAAATGAGTATGAAATACCGTTTGCATCACTTTGACAGTAGCCAGGGCGACAAGCTTCCTATATTCTCTGGCCATCTGTTCTGTCTTAGCCCTCATTTGCTCACTTGCTGGATATCCCTATAAAAACATTTTAACAATCATAAGTGATCAGTAACAGTTATATTTAAATACAACATAAAGTCACGATACTTTTAAACAATGGAAATAGTAGTTGATGAATGTTCAAACCTCTAAAAAAAACAATCAAATTATACAAATAAAGGATAAAATAACACTCAAAAGAAAAAGCTTTGAATAAAAACTGAGCAATACTTAATGCCTGGTCGGGGTGAGCAGTAACTACTCATATCAAACTAAGTCATATTGTTGTTTGATCAATGTGCCAACACCCACTGCTTTTGGTGCATGTTTTTTTTTTCATTTGACCATTGTAACTCAAGTTTAGATCTTTATGGACTTGTATTCAAAGAAAGTTTTATGTGTTGTTTTTTTTTTCTGTTTGAGTGATAGTTTAAGTTCAAAGTTTTTGAGACTAAAATTTACCGAATTTCAAAAGCTACACTATTTTCAATTATTCCTGAGAAACTTACAATCTCTTTATATATTTTTGTTTATATATATTTACGATGGTTTAAAAATGTCTCATTAAAAAGTATCATGCATGATGCATTGTTTAAACAGGGTTCCAGATAGCTTCAACTGGATGTGTAATTAAAGAATTTTCTTCAGAAAAAAAGTATAATATGTACATAAGTTTTATAATGTAAACCAGCCATTTATTTATAAAAATCATATGCATCATTTATTTTTAATTTGAGGTTTCATATGACTTGAACACATAATTACCTCCGACTTTGGATTGCCACTAGTGGGATCTACAACTGGAGGTATCATTTCTTTAATTAGTCTCTGTATCTGGTCCTGTGATATTTCTTGACAGACGTCATAAATAACCTGCAAAAAAGTCCCCCAAAAAATATAAAACCTTTAATGCAGTATATCAACTAATATTTGACTGTTGACATCATGATTTCAGATTGGCAGAAAAATTCTTTGAAATTGTTGAGTAAGTTTCAGCAATATTATTTTGATATGTTATAACATTTTACATTTTTCATGGTACTTTTTTAGAGTGTGCTTCTTTCTTTGTTTTGTACTGTTTTCATCGCAAGTCCTTTGATCATGTTGATGATGACAATGTTGGTCTCCTGACCCAATTTTGCTTTTAAAGTTTCTCTTGATTGTAGTTTTCAAGATTCACCTGAAGCAGGACAGACAGACGGATAGACGCAAATTTTAAACAAGAATGTGTACACAGTACACGGATGCCCCACTCGCACTTTCATTTTCTGTGTTTAGTGGACCGTGAAATTGGAATAAACTCTCTAATTTGGCATTAAAATTAGAATGATGTTATGGAAGGGAACATGTACACTAAGTTTCAAGTTGATTGGACTTCAACTTTATCAAAAACTACCTTGACCAAAAACTTTAACCTGAAATTTGCACTATCATTTTCTTTGTTCAGTGAACCGTAAAATTTGGGTCAAAACTCTAATTTGGCATTTAAATTAGAAAGATCATATCATAGGGCACATGTATACTAAGTTTCAAGTTGATTGGACTTCAACTTCATCAAAAACCTTGACCAAAAACTTTAACCTGAAGCGGGACAGACGGACGGACACACAGACGGACAGACGAACGGAGGCACAGACCAGAAAACAAAATGCCCCTCTACTATCATAGGTGGGGCATAAAAACATTATGCTCTTATGTGAGGCATAAAAATAGTACTTACCTTAACAATTTGTTGTAAGATATCCATTGATCCTTCATCGCTCTCGTCATCATCAATACCTTTAGGCTTCAATGATTCATAGGCACTGGACCATGTCTCGTCAAATAGCTCAGCAAATCTCTCTCCAAGTTCCTGTGGTCTATTCTTGTCTCCAAGATCTGTAAATTCAGGGTCCCCATCAGCCAACTGCTGACTGGCAATACCACTCAACCTATTAAACATTATGGAAATGGGGAATGTACCAAGAAGAAATCAACCCGACCAAAGAGCAAAAAAAACAGCTGAAGGCTACCAATGGGTCTTAACATGTAAACTTGTTTTTCTTTCTGAGTATGGGAGAAATACATGTTCAAAATCAAACAAGAGGTTCCTGATGAGCAATTGCATTGTATTTAAATGTTTGCAAGTTCACATGTCCCGTTGTATAAACATATATGCTCTTGTTCTCTGTGGAACCTTTAAATTTCTTTTTCTAAAGTCAACCATTCGTTGATTAATTTAGCTTTCTAGATTAAATTATGGCAACTGAATTTTCTACATGGGAAAGTGCAATAACTAAATTGCCAGCAAAAAAATGTTGGTTTTTCAATTATTATAAAAACAAGAATGTGTCCTCAGTACACGAATGCCCCACTCGCACTATCATTTTCTATGTTCAGTGGACCGTGAAATTGGGGTAAAATCTCTAATTTGGCATTAAAATTAGAAAGATCATATCATAGGGAACATGTGTACCAAGTTTGAAGTCGATTGGACTTCAACTTCATCTAAAACTACCTCGACCAAAAACTTTAACCTGAAGCGGGACAGACGGACGAACAAACAGACGAACGGACGAAAGGACGCACGGACCAGAAAACATAATGCCCCTCTACTATCGTAGGTGGGGCATAAAAAAGAAGATAACAATCTTTTTGGAAGCTTGCCTGTTAAAAAAAAAACAAGAATGTGTCCAAAGTACACGGATGCCCCACTCGCACTATCATTTTCAATGTTCAATGGACCGTGAAAATTGGTAAAAAATATAATTAGGCATTAAAATTAGAAAGATCAGATCATAGGGAACATGTGTACTAAGTTTCAAGTTGATTGGACTTCAGCTTCATCAAAAACTACCTTGACCAAAAACTTTAACCTGAAACATGCACTTTCATTTTCTATGTTCAGTGGACCGTGAAATTGGGGTCAAAAGTTTAATTTGGCTTTAAAATTAGAAAGATCATATCATAAGGAACATGTGTACTAAGTTTCAAGTTGATTGGACTTCAACTTCATCAAAAACTACCTTGACCAAAAACTTTAACCTGAAAAACTTTAACCTGAAACATGCACTTTCATTTTCTATGTTCAGTGGACCGTGAAATTGGGGTCAAAAGTTTAATTTGGCTTTAAAATTAGAAAGATCATATCATAAGGAACATGTGTACTAAGTTTCAAGTTGATTGGACTTCAACTTCATCAAAAACTACCTCGACCAAAAACTTTAACCTGACATGGGACAGACGGACGAACGAACAGACGAACGAACAGACGAACGAACAGACGAACGGACGCACAGACCAGAAAACATAATGCCCCTACTACTATCGTAGACGGGGCATAACAACTTACCTGCTAGCTAGATCCTCGATCTGATTTCTTTGGCTTGTGATTGTTTCTTTAAGCTTAAGATACTCAAACAATGGAAGCATTTTGAATTTGTCTATTGCTCTAAGTGGTTTACTCTCTGATTTCTTAAATCTAGATTTCATTTCACTGACAATTTCTTTATATTGCCCTTGTTCTATGTCTATACCTTGTGGGATCTGCAGATAAATTTAAACAATTATAAAATGTCAAATAAAAATTACTTACTGTGGATTACTTTTTATTCATGAAAACCTAAGTTTTGGTAGATTTGATGAGGAGTAGGTTAATAAGGCCCCAATATGGCCCCTATTTCTAGTTTGAATTTCAAAATAGGATTTATTTTCCTATATAATAGCTAAAACAATGACTAAAATAATATTTATTTCGTTTAAAGATAAGCGGTACTTGCATTTTATGCATGACCTCACAAGTAGCACTCATTTTGAGCTTTTGAAAATGCAATAAAATCAGATAAATTCCCATTGAATGTTTGGTCATGACACTGGAAACAAAAGAGCGCATCTGTTGACAACAAAAATTTTTTAACATGTTTATATAAAAAATTAAAAGATCTCACTTGAAAATTGAGCTTGTTGACACCAACACTCCTATGTTTTCCTTGGTCCTTCAATTTGTTCAAATCTGAACAATTTTGTCAAAGGAGTAAGTCCAGTAAGGACCTATTTTGGCCTCAAATTTCAGTTTCATCTGACGAAAGATTTTGACCACTTTTTAAACACTTAAGTGTCTATTTCATTTGATTCAATTATTATTTGTGAAAGATTTTAACTCATTTAGTCATAAAAAACGATCCGATTCAAGCTTAAATATGAAAAATCTACCAAATATGCGAAAAAATGTCACTTTTCAGATGGTTTTTGTCAAAAACGAAAGTGGCCACATCTGTGTTCATCCTCAATCTTTATATATGTTATGTATTTTCATCAAATACAACTTCCATTTTAATATTTTGGATGAACACAAATGCGGCCACTTTCGTTTTACACGGAAACCGTCTAAAATTTAACTAAAATGCTTGAATTTTGATGATTTCAGTAATTTAGCATGACTTAATGGTGCTAGTACTCAATATATGTGCACTGTATTGCCAAAAACAGCCAATATTTATGTAGCGGAACCATTCTACTATCCAATAAATAACTAAAAGTTTACATTTTAACAATTTTGTAAAACTGCTATATTTTGGGGCCAAAAAGGGTTCTTACCGGACCTACTCCTTTCACAGATATCTGCGTTTTTTTCCTAAGTTTGGGGCAGATGAATGTTAAACATTTACTGCCAATCCCTACATTTTGAGCTTCAAAAAAAAATAGAAGTGCATATGAACTTTCTATTCTAGGATATATTATTTTTACAAAATGTAGTAGTAAAGTGGCACTGTTTTAGCCGTAAAAGTGAATAGCATTTTCTATATTTACAGTAGAACAAAATGTTTTTGTTTTTTTTATACATCTAGGTTGCAGTCTCATCTGTAAAATGAAACAAAAACTTACAGTTTGCATCATGTTCTGTGAAAGCATATGCTGCTCCAATATAGTGAGTTTCTGATATTCTTCTGCTGCTTTAGCTGCAGCTTCTTTAACATTTTTATCTTTTGAATGGTCTAGTATTGTGCATATAGCAGCATACAAAGGTCGATTTCTTGGTATACCCCTAAAATCCTTCATGTCAAATGGTGGGTATTTTATATCATCCATTTTTACTCTTCTAGTCTGTAAACAAAAGTAATATGTTAAATCTAGAAATCATGTTAAACTCTAGATCTGTAATTACAGCTGAGTAAAATCTTGACAAACAAACAAACAGAAATTAAACATTATAACACATTTTCTATCAGATTTATGAGAATTGAATTATAATTGGAAAAAATACAGTTACTTTTACTTATTTGAGGAAATTAGATTATTCTTTTTATCCAAGATTTATCAAATAAGACTTCACTGGATTTGAGCTGTTTTTTAAGCATGACGCAACATGTAAGTGAAGCAATATATTCTAACTTTTAATTTAGTTACTTTGAATTTATTTTTCAAATCTGCAAAAAACATAGAAAATTTGATACATAATAAAATTAAAGAACCTTAGTGAACAGGCTCACAGACAGTCAGGATTTTACTTTGTCAAAATTATCTCCCCATTTCGCCAGTTTATTTTCACAATCGTAGAAATAGGTACCATATGTAGGGATGACGCGCTGCCAATTTTGCTCTTTGAAACCAATAAATGTATCCACATTGCACCATTACCAATCTTATATGTCAGTTGTATTATAAAAGACAAATGTACCAACTAGCTAATGAGCATCAGTTAATGAACTTGTCTGCACTGAGTCAACTTAAGACTATTGTCTGATCGGTTGTCAGTTGGAATTTTAAAAATTCATAAACATTTAAAAAAAAATCTAATTAAAAATTTCGTTGAATGGCAGACTAGATTTTTTTAGTGGTTGAAGACTATAAACCCTAGTTATCGCACATAAAAAATTATAATTTTTCAAAGATATGCATTTTCATCATCCAACTTGAAAGACTGTTGTCAAGTACTTTTAGTAAAAAAAATAGCTTTTCGAACATACCTACTCTGTTTTTGTGATTCATTGGATAGATATTTCACTTGACCCATATATTTCTTCTTTTAGTACTGTGATTTTTTTATGTTATAAAGTCAACCTGTAGCTTTGATATATAAAAATGATAGAATCTGAAGCAAGAAGATGTATGAAATATTCTTGTTTTGTATAATAGTAAGACTAAATATTAAACTCAAACACGCCCTAACATAAAAAGGTGCACACGATTTTCTCTTTTTGATACAATTGTTACTCATTTTTTGGAATTTTTTCTTGAGTCACATAATGGAAGGGCAGACAAGACAATTACTGAAATAATAGATAAATATATTTTCCGTCCATGGTAAAAAAAAAAATTGGAGGTTATGCATTTTCTACATTCAACTTGAAAGATACCCATGTCGTCGATTTGATACAGACCTGGGGTCATTACATTGCAATGTAATGCTTTACATTACAATTACTTTGTGATTCTTCCATTACAATTACAATAACATTTTTTCTCACATGTAATGCATTACATTATAATTACTTTGCCTGAGTAATGCATTACATTACACATTACTTTTTCAATATAAAAACTAAAAACATTTCAAAAACATATTTTTATAAGAAATTATTACTGGGGTACATGTAAATGTACATAATACTACATATATATAGGGGGTGTTATAGACACAAGAGTACAAATACTGGTAAATTTACATGTCCATTGCTCTTTATTATCATAAGTGTTTCAAACATGCTGTCATTAAGAGAACAATGATCAGGTATTTACACCTCTCCGGCAATTAATACTAAAAAGCCTTTCAACAGGAGCTGATGTGGAGGAAATGGCTAAATACTTGATATAGCTGTATAAGCTTTAGAAAAATGCACTGAATTT
This sequence comes from Mytilus edulis, assembly GCF_963676685.1. Lineage (NCBI taxonomy): Eukaryota > Metazoa > Mollusca > Bivalvia > Mytilida > Mytilidae > Mytilus > Mytilus edulis. The sequence goes on along the minus strand of NC_092351.1, from coordinate 74,861,071 downwards.
GACTTCAAGTATTCCAGTGGATTGATTGACATTTCTTCACATGGCTCTGACAAGTAAATGTCAAAATCATGTACTGCACCAAACCTGTGTCTACTCTTTAGTGGAGTAGTAGGAGGCATGAAAAAGTCACTTTAAAGTTTCTTCAGTGGTGAAAAATAAATAAATTATCATATAATTTTTCTTTTATCATTGATCACTTAATCATTAAGACATCATAAAGGGATTTCAAAGAGATATAATAAATGTGTCATTAAAGGATTATCTTGTTAAATACCTAAGGGCTCTGTGAAGACAAACATAAGTAATAGTTATACACCGAGGGAAAGGTATGTCTGGATAAGAAACCCCGTCGGCCGGAGGCCATATCCCGAGGTGTATAACTAACTTGCACCCCATTATTAACTCTATATTGTTAATATTGATTATCAAATGGAAAAAAAAACGATGGCATATATTTGATTGACAATATCAAACCATGATTTTAAAGATTTTTTTGTTATTACATGAAAACCCACTAGTAACCTTTTTTGGTTATTTTCGTTCACATTTTGACAAGTGAGTACGTTTTAACAATGTCAAGGTTGCTTTGCATATTCCAAATAAATCCTTGGATTGACATGGATCAGCAGGTCAAGGTTGACCGTATCGTGTATTCATATTAAAAACAAAAAAAATATGTCATGCTCCTTGTATGCAGTTGTCAATATGGAAGGGTATGAGACGACGACATTTCTTAGCAAGCGTTTGATTTGGTAGATGAGACTAATTTAAAAGATAAAGGCAATATTATAAACCAAAGTACTTACCTGTAACAGTTTAATAAAGGTAATCATAACTATATTTTCTATTTTACGGTTTTATAAGGGAAAAAAAGTCCCCCTCTTCTGGAGAATGAATAAACATTCATATTCGGACCTACAAAGGGATAAGTGTGTCTGCAATAGAAACCCGACTTCCAGGCACGCTCAGCAAACAAAGATACACGATTTACTATTTTGGTAACTCTCTCTTTTGTGGAAGAGGGGCTGATCCAGCTGGGGTTCCCAACTCAAAAGAATGGGGCGGGGGTTCAAATAAGTCAAATACATTTATCCTTTAAATCTTGTCCAACCAGCGGAACCCCTACCCTGGATCGGCCACTGGATAACGGCGGGGGGAGGGGGGGGTTCAGGGTTGAGAGTTAGGATCCCCCTTTTTTTTTATAATAGAAACATATGACTGGGATAAAAAAGTATTACTTTCAGCAAAGGAGTAATTGAAGGATTTTTTTAATTAAAAATAAATGCTTAATTTTTTTTTTTCGCTATTGGAATTTCCTTATTAAATTGTTTTTTTAGTATCTTGAAACAATTTGTAGTGAACACTGTAAGTAATTTCTTGTGTTCATGCTATTTAAAGAATAATCAATTTCTATTGTTACAAATAACAATGGACTTTGTTTGCGGGATGTAAAAGCAGGGGTTTCCAGAAACCCCGCTTGTCACAGCCTGTGGTCAAAATCCATTGTTATTCGTAACAATAGATCTATTCATTTTACACGTGTTTCCAAAATAGAAACTATGAAGTATAACAATAGAGCTGGGGTGTAAGTTGAGAAGATTTGATTGCAATAAAAACATTTTGATATTAATTAGGTAAATAACAACAAAGACAGGACTCAAACCCCAGTTTGGTGTAAAAATATTGATTAACATATTCAATCTTTCATTGAAATACATGTAAGGTGTGTATAGAATACAAAAGTTTCATCTTCATATTTTTTCCATTTATAGATCCATCTATATAGTTTTGTTTAATATTTTTTTTAGAAGATTTTTTCATAGACCACGTAAACAACAATATATTCCCAATATCTTTTTATACCAATATCAGAAACCAAGATTAAGACTAGATGATTTTAACAATTTTACATTTCTTACCTTAATATTGTGTTAATGTTTGATGCAATTTATTTAATACAGTAATTAACTTTGACAATACTTTTATTCAATACTTTCTTGTGTTTTTGTTAATATTTTATTTCTATTTTACACTATTCTTCAATTTCATGTATTTTACAAATTTGTTATGAAAAGTAATGTACAGTAATGTACAGTAATGTACAGTAATGGAGGCATTACATTGATTTTTAACAAAAGTAATCATTACATTACATGTAATTGTAATGCAGAAAATGTGCATTACAAATTACTTTGCATTACATAAAAAAAAATGTAATATTACAATGCATTACAATTACAAATTACCATTACCCCAGGCCTGATTTGATATCTAATTATTTTGCTTAACTATGTACTAGATAAATTAAAAACTTATGCAAATGGTGTTTTTAAAATAAAACACTTCGTAATTGAGAAGAAAATTGTCATCTTATTTGCTTCTATTAACTTTTAAAATTTTGGTCACTATAGTAAACATTACAGTGAGCATTTATCGCCTTCTCTAACAAAGAGCTTCAATTGTTTTGTTCTATTTCAACCACTGGTTTCTGCCTGCATTCCCCATGCCCCAGCATTGTCACTGGACAAATAAATTAACAGTAAGAATAAAAAATTGAATTCTTATTTCCTGTTGATAATACTCAATGTGCACATCTAGATAGTATGTCCTTACAATCTAAAGGGTTTCATGAAATTCTGTTGTGAAGTATCAGAGGAGTTGCAATGACAAACTGTTGCAGTAGTATATTGAAGGAAATAAGTTCAAAGGGGCATAACTCATAGAAAAAAACCTGAATGATATTTTCCTGTCAATATGCACATCTACATATAGTATGTCCTTATTATTTAAAAGGTTTCATGAAATTCTGTTGTGTGGTTTCACAAAATGTTTCAGAGAAGTTCTGATGACAAGAACAGGACTGAAGGAGAGACAGCTCAAAAACATAATACCCTCTGCAACTTCGTTGTGTGGGGTACAATAAGGCATCATTCAGACCAGTGTTTAATATATGAATTGCGTCGGATAGAAATCGACCTTATACATGTTATACAAGTGCATATTTACATGTACATTTATACAACTTTGATTGGTTTTAGGAACATTCAACATGTTTAGATATATATGTTGAATGTGAAGATCAATGCATTTCAATGGGTACATATGATTGGAACCCCACTCACACGCACCCCGCACCCCCTTTTGTACTGGGTTGGGAACCCTCCCTTTTTAAAATGGCTGGATCCGCCCCTGAGGGGGTAGGAGAAAAATTATTGTCAAATCCAGAATTCCCCAAAAATAATGTTTTGCCTTCACAGTATAATTACATCATGTTCCCAACAATTTGATTGGCAACACCTTAACCCCTGAGAAATAAACAGCATAATCCCAATGTCTCTAAAAAAAAGTTACTGAACGCCCTCTATAAACCTCTGTTCTGTACTTTTTGTTTGAGTTTAGGTGTGTCCTTCAGGCATTATAAAGCGATTGATATATTGAAAATGAGTTTTAAATGAAAATAAAATGGTAACATTCATCTTTCTTCAGGAATTTCCTTTACGGATCTTCTCTGATCTATTCTATTGATGTTACTTGGCTGTGTAATTTGGCAATTTGGATATAAGCATACTCGGTTTTATTGCATAATTTGGCTATGCAGATAACCAGAATGGACTGTATTGTCTATAATTTATATGCTACATTTAACTTATATTTACAAACTTACAGTACGTCGCCATTGTTTTTGCAGCAGACGATAAAAGTTGTACTCTGCCTGTGCACGTGATAATGACTTCGGTTCAAAATATTCGTGGTGTGTCCATAGTAACGCAAGAATAACTTGCTGGGAATCGTCTCCTTCTTTCTCGTCATCTGAATTTTCCCCGTCTGGATGAGGAAATCTACAGTCAGCAAAACGATGCATGTTATGATGTGCTCGCAAAATGCTGTCAACTTCCTTGGAATAAAGAAAAGGTTTATCTAAAATTGTTAAGTACTAGACAAAGTTCACATCACAACAAGAAGTAATTGTAACAGGATGCTGTTAAAAAGTCTCCCAAACAAAGCTCCCATAACTCCCCATTCATATGGTCCCATGTTCATTTTATTTGATGTTTTTGTCCCATACAAGAATATATATGGCTTTCGAGTAGGGATCTCCACCATTTACAAGTTTTCAAACCGGAGGGGGTGGTGGTGACCCCCAAGGACTTGATCTACATTTCATTTGATTTGTTTTATTGTCCCCTACGAGAGTATATATGGTTTATGGGTGGGGATTTTGACCGTTTACAAGTTTTCAAATAAGAGGGAGTGGGGTGACCCCTCGGGAGTTCCCTTTTATTTCATTTCATGTGTTTTATTGTCCCCTACAAGAATATATATGCTTTAGGGGTTGGGATCTGGACCGTTTACAAGGTAATAGCACATGCTCAAATTGAACGGTGTGGGGGAGACCCCAGGCACTTCCCTTTAATTTCATTTGATTAGCTTTATAGACCCATACAAGAATATATATGGTTTAGGGTTGGGGATGTTTACCGTTTACAAGTTTTTAAACAAGAGGGGGTGGGGTGACCCCCTAGGGACTTCCCTTATATTTCATTTCATTTGTTTTATTGTCCCCTTTAAGAATATATATGGTTTAGGGGTGGGGATGTTGACCGTTTACAAGTTTTCAAACAATAGGGGTGGGGTGACCCTCTCCGGACTTCCCTTTTATTTCATTTCACTTGTTTAATTGTCCCCTACAAGAATATATATGGTTAAGGGGGTGTTGATTTTAACCGTTTACAAGATAATAGTACATTCTCAAACTGAACGGGGTGGGGTGACCCCCAGGAACTTCCATTTAATTTCATGTGATTTGTTTTATTTTCCCATACAAGAATATATATGGTTTAGGGGTGGGGATGTTTACCGTTTACAAGTTTTTAAACAAGAGGGGGTGGGGTGACCCCCTAGGGACTTTCCTTATATTTCATTTCATTTGTTTTATTGTCCCATTTAAGAATATATATGGTTTAGAGGTGGGGATGTTGACCGTTTACAAGTTTTCAATTAATAGGGGTTGGGGTGACCCTCTCCGGACTTCCCTTTTATTTCATTTCATTTGTTTAATTGTCCCCTACAAGAATATATATTGTTTAGGGGTGGGGATTTTGACCGTTTACAAGATAATAGTACATTCTCAAATTGAACGGGGCGGGTGACCCCCAGGAACTTCCATTTAATTTCATGTGATTTGTTTTATTTTCCAGTACAAGAATATATATATGGTTTAGGGATGGGGATGTTTACCGTTTACAAGTCTTTAAACAAGAGGGGGTGGAGTGAACCCCTAGGGACTTCCCTTTTATTTTATTTCATTTGTTTTATTGTCCCCTACAATAATTTATATGGTTTAGGGGTGGGGATCTGGACCGTTTACAAGATAATAGCACATTCTCATTTTGAACGGGGTGGGGATGACCCCCGGGGACCTCCCTTTAATTTCATTTGATTTGTTTTATCTTCCCATTCAAGAATATATATGGTTTAGTTAGTTATCAAAGGTACCAGGATTATAATTTAGTACGCCAGACGCGCGTTTCGTCTACATAAGACTCGTCAGTGACGCTCAAATCAAAATATTATAAACCAAACAAGTACAAAGTTGAAGAGCATTGGGGAACCAAAATTCCAAAAAGTTGTGCCAAATACGGCTAAGGTAATCTATGCCTGGGATAAGAAAATCCTTAGTTTTTCAAAAAATTCAAAGTTTTACTAACAGGAAATTTATAAAAATGACCACATTATTGATATTCATGTCAACACCGAAGTGTTTAGGGGTGGGGATCTGGACTGTTTACAAAATAAAAGCATATTCTCAAATTGAAGGGGTGGGGATGACCCCCTAGGGACTCCCCTTATATTTTATGTGATTTGTTTTATTTTCCTATAATCATTTCTGAAGACTGCATGTATCTATCACTTACAGTTTTCAAGTAACAGTCATTTGAAAATCTGGAAAAATAAAATCCCATAGGGTTCTATAGTAATCCCCTCCCTTCTTGTTGCCCCTCAAAATACCCCTTTATAGACCCCAATGCACAAACGAAAGATTGATGGCTATTCTAGACATGTTATGAAACCCTACGTTAATATGACAAGACATTTTGGAGAACCGTTGCGGATAAGTTCATCTTATAAAAGTGGCGGAGAAAGAAAAAGAAGAACTAGATTTTTCATTGCAAGCAATAGCGGATGGCATACTTCCCCCATTGCCAGGCGAGCGGCACCCATTTCAATAGTAAAAAAGAAGAAATGAGCAAAAACAATAAGTCTACAAACTTTGTTTGGGAGACTTACAATGCGTAATGTATATAATGGAACTAACATGAAACCAAAATTACGAGTTAGTGTGTGGGTTATAGGGAAAGTATTAAAAGGTGTCTCATTTCATCTGTAAAAACAATAATTGAAAATGTTCATGTCGAGAAGACAGATTAAATTTAATATGCTGAACATAAGAAACTGAAATAAACGAATATTACACCACCTCAATAAAGGGACTCCCCTTATATTTCATGTGATTTGTTTTATTTTCCTATAATCATTTCTGAAGACTGCATGAATCTATCACTTACAGTTTTCAAGTTATATTCATTTGAAAATTTTAGAAAATTAAATCCCATAGGGTTCTACCCCTATTCCTCCCTCCTTTCTACTCCCCAAAATACCCCTTAATAGACCCCAATGCACAAACGAAAGATTGATGGCTCACCTAGACATATTAGTCTACCATTTTATGAAATCCTAAGTCAATCTGACAAGCGATTTTGGAGAAACGCTGCGGACAAGTTCATTTTTTAAAGTGGCGGAAGAAGAAGAGGTAGAAAAAGAATAATAAAAATAATAAGAACTGAGCAAAAACAATAAGTCTCCAAACTTTGTTTGGGAGACTTAATAAAGAATATATGTGTACTTAGATTCAAGCTTATGTAATCTCGTGTGATTATGAGCAATCGTAAAGCGAAGAACCTGACGTTATATATATATAAATTGCCCGACAGATGATTTACTTATCAATGCATAATGGGCTTTACTATTATTAGTTATATTGCATTTATACCGCAAATAAGATAGCAGCTGCATCTGCTAGTGACTAGCATAGAGACATACTGAAGTTGAACTTTTTTTGCTTTTTTTAATAATATTGATTATAAAAAAAGAAGATGTTGTATACAAGTATCCACAAGAGACTAAAATGACTTCATTATTACTATCATATAATTCATTTCCAATCATCATATAGTTATTAAAAGTACCGTCCTCGCCATGAACTGTTTAAATGCCTGTTAGCAATTTTTTCATACTGCAAAATCTACTTTATATGTAGTAATTTTTAATTTATTCGAGAATTGCCCTTGGTTATTTTTCTTGTTACATGTAAATATCAGAATCATACATTGACTGTCTGCAAAAGTAAGGTGAGTCAATGCTGTATCTATTATAATATTCAAAATAATAATCAAAAACCGCAAAATCTCTATAAAATTGTCAATTCAGGGGCAAACCTAAAAATCAGATACCCAACCTGGATTACAATTTCAAAGCAGGTAGAAATTAACCTAATGAACACTTGAACTTCTGTCTGATTTTATCAAAACGCTTTGGTTTTTCGAATAAAAGTCAAAAACTGCAATTTACCCTATGTTCTATTTTTATCCATGGTGGCAATGTTTTCTGAGAAAACAGAAAGAAAATAAAACTTTAAACTTCATTCTAGATGACATTAGAATCATTCAGCTAAGGTTTTGTTAAATTTGTTTTAGCAGTTTCAGGACGGACAAATGAAGACGACGGACGACAAGTGTTGGCAAAAGGTCACATTCCCTAAGAAAGGGTAAACAAAAGAAGGATTAAAAAAATTATCATAGATACTAGGTTAAATATTGTGTACGTCTTATGTGCGTTTCATCTATATACACATTCATCAGTGGCGCTCGATTCAAAAAAATTTGAACAGCCAAAACAAGAGAGAACTTAAAAAGCATTAAAACTAAAGATTTGGAAAGATTATTTTTTTCTCAATCGATTAATGAATTTCGAACAGCGGTTTAATACTGTTGCCTTTATGTTTTTGCCTAATAGTAGTACGACGAACGCTTTATATACATTGGTGCGTTTTTAATAATCTTAAAGTGCTTCAAATAATTCAAAATCTTATAATAATAAATTTAATTTCACTCTTTGCTATAAACTATTTGACTCAGACAAAACTTCAAACTGCTGATAAATCATCATTTACGACACAAGTCCTATATATATATATTGATCATTTAACTATTACGTACAAAAAGATTGCTATCTATTTGTCCTATTTCTTTTTGATAAAAACTTCTACCGTATCACAATGTTAAACCCTCGGTTCTACTTTATTATAGATTTAATTTATATCTCACAGTGTCACGAAAGCAAATACATAGTATGTACATGCTTGTACATGTGTATATGTGTATTTATATTTTAAATGTCTTAATATGTTATATAGTTTTATTTGTAATAAAATAGCTTTACATACCTCAGCCTTTTTTGGAATATCAGATACTATACTGAAATGAAAAAAAAATTATCTATTGATTTTAATCAAATAATTTTAAATAAAAAAATAAGTTTTAGTTATTAGGGAAGGTACCATTTGTTTTTTAGTAGGTTATGCTCGGATAATTATTTTACCAAATTTTCTATTTTTTAATTGTAATCTTTGTCACTCGCCTGTCTTAATTTTCTTTGTTTTTCAATCTATTCAGGGTTTTTTACTAATTTATCCTGACTTTTTTTACATAAAATGTCATTCTGCCTTTTTTGTTTTGCAGAGTTGCTTAAAAAACTGCTGCATGAAAATAACTGTTTACGAAATCAAGTTAAATAGCACTAATTCATGTTAAGGTAATATATGTTTTTTTCTCTAAAAAAGTTAAAATCACAAAACTACTGAACTCCGTGGAGAATTAAAAACGGAAAGTCCATAATCAAATTGCAAAAATCAAAAGCTCAAACACACAAAAAGAATGGATAAGAATTTTCGTATTCCTAACTTGTACAGGTATTGTCTTATGTAGAAAATGGTGGATTGAACCACATAAAATTTACTGTTTATAACGTCTTTACACAAAATCCATTAGAAGAGTACTCTCAAATTAGTACCTAGTGTCTTTTTGTTGTTGGGATGTACAAGAACCCGGCCACGTTATCTAACACTGGTTACTAACACTTCTTATGAAGTTTGGTTTATAGTTGGCTCATTCGCAATCATACATTTTGTAATGTTATTAGTACATGTATGTTGGTTATGATGATTGTCAGTATATTGTCCCAAGACCAAAGGTACTGGTTACCTGTGGTGTAAATGGTCAAGCTACGTGGATATTCTTTTATGAGACAAGAAACGAAATATGAAGCCAAAAAAAGCCAACAACACACATTTATCAATATATTAACTCTATTCACCAACCTAAATCATCAAATTGTACATGTTGTATTTCAAGCGATATCTAATAAATATTTTAATTACCTCTTCTTTAGATCGGTAAGGGTCTGTATGAGATCTTCAATGAACAGTTTCTTGTCAAAGTTAGGGGGTCGTTTGTCTGTAATGTTTCCCAATTCAATGTCTTGGAAATCTTTTAAATCACCTTTCAAGTTCATATATGCGTTCAAGAATGAAATTGCATGTTTTTCTTTAAGTAATTGTTCAAGAGTAGAAAATAATGACGTACACCTAAAGTGAGCCTGTGTTCTATTTGCTAAGTCTACCTTCAGCTGGTCTGTTTCCAAACATTCAAAATCTTCAACCTCGGTTATTTTCACATCGCCTTTTGAATCTATGACCTGGTGAACCTCTTGTATAGCAAGTTTTATTTCTTCTGATGTACATTTTGCTTTCTTTTTTATTTCTGGCAAATGGTTTTTTTCAATTTTACTTAGTATCTTTGATGATTTCGCCAACTTATCTCTCATTTCGACATACTGTATTGTGGCTTTCTTTCTCATCTCATCAGCGACTTGGTAAATCCTGGAAAAATTGTGCCCTTTATGCGTAGATATCACACATTCTCCGCATATCATTGATGTGCATTGTGTACAATACAATGAAAAATCCATATTATGTACCGTACAATTCAAGAAATTTTGAAAAGCAGTGCGATCAACAGATTTTAAATCCGTTACGGTATGATTTTTCGAAGCCGGAATATTATCGTGTGGTGTTCTGCATAATCTACACAAAGCTTTTCTACATTCGTAACAAAAGTAAATACCATTATTCACACCACAAAGACTACATTTTGATGTCGACGTCTGTGCCATTTTGTCAAGAAGAAGGAAGTTGTTTGCAGTCTACCGTGACAACGATACAATCACTGTATAACAACGTGCGAATTGTAAAATCATTTTATTCTTAGTTATTGTTGTCAACTACGTTTATTGTAAATACAACTAACAGTAAGTGTCAATAGCGAAAAACATTAAGATGGTTAACAAAAATATACTTAGAAAATAAATTTTGTGTGAAACAAAATATTTTAAATACAGTCGAGTTAATGCCAAAGTTCGTGTTTGGATAATATGTTTGTTTTGAATGTAAACATATATTATTGATTAACTTGCTGTATATTACTACTAAAATAATTACATACGTTTTCAAGTTTATTCGTTCAGTGAATGTTTACTTGTTTTTTGTAATATAAATTTAAAATTGAGTAAAGCCATTTCAATGGGACAATTTATAGTGTGTTTGTCTATGTTGTTATGCTAAAATTGAGAATAAAACTGGGAAATGTGTCAAAGAGACAACAACCCGACCAAAGAGCAGATAACAACCGAGTGCCACCAATGGGTCTTAACTGCAGCGAGAAAATCCCGCACCTGGATGCGTGTATTAGCTGGCTTCTAACAGTAAGCTGTCTACTTGTTCAGTGATAATGTAAGTCATGCTTAACTCGAAATATATTAAAGAATCTAAACTTGAAAATCCTGCAACACTATGTTTCGGGTTAATGTGACGGTATGCGACTGTTATCACGTTTAAACCTGTTGTAATTATTTGCCCCTGTCCTGATAGTCTACACAAGACTCGTCAGTGACCTGTCAGTGGCGTAGCTTGAATGTATGCTCAGATTCTCAAGCATCCACATCATTTTGACCAAAAAAAAATAAAAAAGCAGCAGTTCAACTCAGAAGTCTCCAAATGTAACAAGGCTGAGGATATAAGGATAACGTGTATCATTTTCGAAGCAGTATGTCTGGTTTTTCATTTAGGATCATTTAGTTTATGTATACAAGACAGTTCAATCGCAGAATAGTGTTTCAAGTTAACTTTTGTTCGTTAAAAAAAGTCCACGTCATCGGCTAAGGCAAGCGGAGAGGATGATGATACACAGACCATGAACATGTTTCATCTGAAAATTAACCTAGTGGAGTGATGGCTTCTCATCTGACTATAGCAACTAACAACTAAAACACCATATCCTGATATCGTTTCTTGTGACATGGTCAACGACGTGATAATTCCTAGGCTTATGAATTCCCGTTTCTATCTAGGTTCAAAGACTAATTTTATTTTCAATTAAAGAACAAAGTTTCAATGTTCCCCGCCATACACAATACATGCCATATTTTATCTATGTAAGGGAATAACTAAAAAAAAATCCACTTTTTTCTCTTTCTTTTTTATTTTCAATATCGAAATAAAAGCTTCACAGCAAATGAAATGGGATTTCCATTACAATTTATATTTCAAAGTTAAAAATATTTGATTACGACTAATAAAGACATTGCTGATGATATAAGTTTCACTAAATCTGTCAAGAATTGTACACATGAAAGTGAATACAAGACCGGACGGTCGGACGTCCGGTATTTTTTATGTCTCCTGCAACGCGTTTAGCTAAGTAATCAAAAATCAAAAACCCAAGGTTGTAGACTCAAGTTCCTGGAAAGGGGAGTCACTTCAGTTCCTATATTTCGAAGTTCCTTAATTATACAGAAGTGCCGCTGTGAGTCCCTTTTTGATATGTCAAATATAAGATTGGGTGGGAAACTTTTACATAAAATATGCATGAATTGAATGATGGTAGTTTCGTGGAAACAATAAAATATGATTGAAAATATAAATATATGAATTGGTGGGTATTTTAAATTTAAACAATAATTTAACTAGTGTCGGATTCTTGGTGAGTACATATGCTGAAATAGAAAAAAAAATCTGCATAAAAAGGTTAAAAAAAATCGGATCGCTCCGCTCGGCAAAACATCAACATCATTTCAACCCTGGCTACGCCACTGCCTGTTGTTAAGTGGTTGCCGTCTGTTGACATAGTTCAAAAAGGTAACATTTGTATACCCCTGGTTAAAAGTCTTTAATTAATTACTGGTAGCAAAAAAAGATCCGAGGCACACACAAAAACCGAGGGAAACACTTCAAACAGCAGCATTGATCTATCTCGTAACTGTGTTATTGACTTTCAATTTTTATGGTATGCTTTTTCTGTAAGCCTTTTTGTGTTTTTTTATTTTTTTCTCTCCCGTAATTGTGTTATTTATCTATGATAATGTCTGAGCTCTTGTCTTTCGTTTTCGATTATGTGTTTCTGTCTTGCATATGACATGGATCTGTATCTATACATCCCGTCACTGTGTTATTGTGTCATGGTAAATGCTTGTTTATATCTGTATTTTATTTTTGTAATGATTAAATGCCACAACTTTGACTGCTGTATCCCTATTTTTTATCTATTATGTTTGTTTTTTTTGTTCACGAATCGTTGTCAAGATAATGGAATTTGATACGAGTGCCACACAAGTGAGAGATGTTTAGCTACCTAAAAAACACTGAGGTTTATTTCAACATTTTCTACATAATGCCTGTATCAAGTCAGATATATATAGTTATCAAAGGTACCAGGCTTATAATTCATCACGGCAGACGCGCGTTTCGTATACATAAGACTCATCAGTGACCAGTAATCTATGCCTGGGATAAGAAAATCCATAGTACAGAATTTTGAATAATTCAAACTTTTGCAAACAGTAAATTTATAAAAATGACAATATTATATTCATGTCAACACCCACGTGCTGTCTACTGGGCTGGTGATACCCTAGGGAACGAAACATTCACCAGCAGTGACATCGATCCAGTGTTGTAAAATAGTTATCAAAGGTTCCAGGATTATAATTTATTACGCCAGACACGAGTCTCGTCTACTGATCCAAATAGTTCAAATACAGCCAAACAATTTTAAAGCTGAAATCTGTTGAAGGGCATTTAGGACCTCAATTTCCAAAAAATGCCAGGAAGATATTTTTCTTTCTACTACCAACAAAAAACGTCAACTTACATTTTTTGTAAAGAAATTGGTTCGATTTGGGTTAACAAAACTCACATAAATCGACAAATTGTTATCTTATATTTCGTTAATGTGTTTTGGTTTGCACTTAAGAGTTTCCGTTGTTTTGTTGTTTTCTTCTTACAGTTGATGTGCTAACCTCAGTTTTGGTTTGTTAGCCGTATTTGTTTTATCTCAATCGATTTATGAATTTCTAACAGTGGTATACCATTGCTTTTATTTACGGCCTGCATCCCGATGACATTACAATTATTCCGACATATTCGAGATATTGTGAGTTTATTTTAGAAAGACAATGACCTTATCTTTTTAACTCAATTTAAACGGATTTATTTTTTCAAGAAAATACAGTTGTAACGAGTACACAGTGTAGATCAGTGTAAGCGTGTCTTTTTCTATTTTAGAACGGGTTCTTTACCAGTTGGATACTGGATCCAAAATTGTTCTTTTTACTAAAATTATAGCAATTAATCTTTATTTATAAATTGACGTCAACGAACCAAAATATGTACAACTGCTCTTTGCCATCTCTAATAAACTTTCTATAAACTATTCTACTTAAAATATGTACACTCAGTCTGGTACAAATTTGTTCTGGTTAAGAAACAAACTTGTCCTCCTGGAACAATAATGTACCCTACAAATTTGCAAACTTGTCTTTGTTCTGTTGTTACAATTATGTACTTTACAAGGTGATCACACAGACTCACACTTGTCCTAAACGGTACAATACGGTTCAGCTTGTAAACGTACAACGTTCATTTTTTTTTTTATATTAATAAGGCCGTTAGTTTTCTCGTTTGAATTGTTTTACATTGTCGTATCGGGGCCTTATGTAGCTGACTACGCGGTATGAGCTTAGCTCATTGTTGAAGGCCGTACGGTGACCTAAAGTTGTTAATGTCTGTGTTATTTTAGTCTCTTGTGGACAGTTGTCTCATTGGCAATCATACCACATCTTCATTTTATAAGTCCAAGGCACCAACCTGTTCTTTATTACACTTAGTAATACTATCTTATATATACGATCCAGCGATTTCGAATATCTACGTACCGTACTTCAGGTCTTCGTCTTCTAACGTACATTCTAACATGACGTCCTTCAAACGCTTTGAGTACACACCCGTGGTAAAATTTGAATATATTGCATGGGCTGTTCCGATCGTACTCCCACGTCATATGCTTTTTTATGAATGAGTTTCGCCACGTTATAATACGATGACGTTAGAATATGAGCATTTTACGGGAATATACACGCTTGAAAACCCGAATATCATCACAACATGGCAACGTAAACAAACAATGCTAAAATGTGTTATAAGCCATATTTGTTTAAACATTTAAGACATATAAGTAAATTATGATTTAAAATAATTCAAAACTATCTATATGCGTTATTTCAAATAGTTTAAGCATGTCACTAATTCAGTTTGCTCCGTTCTTTTACGCCAATTTGATACTGCGTTTTTTTATGGGAATGGCAAATATTTACCTCCACCTAGAGCGCTTCGATCCAACAGAATTGCCGTATTTGACCTATTAGAATCGAAATAATTCATGGGGGCTTGAATGTATCTAGATTTTACCACGGGTTGTCCCTTTATGCCGATATTTTACCCCTCGCTATCGCTCAGGGTAAAATATTTGTCATAAAGGGCCAACCCGTTTTAAAATCACGATATATTGTACCATTCATGAAGATTTGATGTTCTACCAAAGTGCCTTCATACCAGTATCTGAGTCTCATTAGGAACATTCTTTACATTTGACATCACCCAAATTTTACCCGCGAAACATCTTACTCTTCTTCTATGTTTATTAACGTATTATACATGTTATACAAATGTATAAAATGAAGCTTCAGCCAAACAGTAATTAAGGTAAAGTATTGAACCTATGATACAAAATCATCACACAGTTTTTAAAGAAATAATCTTTGGAACAGAATTAGAGATTTGATGATTGTAAGACAAACTTTAGAAGGGTTTTAAGTTATCATGTGCTTTCTATACAAATGTTCACCAATTTTGAAAGAATTCAAGCAGTAATACTTCTAATGATAAATGAAACAAATGCAATTTTTTTTCAATTTTCAAATGAAGTTCATCAAGACAAAGATTGATGCAAAATTTTCCTGAAATCTGTGAAATAACCCTTTTACTATAACTTGACATCAACTGCTTAAAACCAATTTATACTGCAATCAGCTATTTTACTATACAGATAAAGCTATACGTATAAACGTACGCTTTATTCGTCAATGACCCCAACTAACCTATAAGCCCCGCCTCCTTATTGTATTTCATCAACAGCGTCACGTCACGACCATGACAACGTAAAGTAACAATGGTCAAACTTTTATGAATTTAAACTTTTATGTCTTCAAATTGGTTATTTATATACCATGGTTATCAAATGTTATCAATTAAGTTCATTTTCCCTTTCTAGTTCCTTAATATGTCAATGTTTGACCGCCTGGACTACGCTCATAGGGAAATACCCCAAAATGGTACCCCAAGGGGGAAATTCCAAACACTTTTTTTAACAATTTTTGTTACCTAGTTTTTTCATTTTTAAATATTTTCTCGATTTCAGTATAAAGACAATATACGTATAGTGTCTTGAAATATGAAATTTATTTGTATTCGGCACAAAACGGGAAAATGCTCGGTAGAACCTAGCATTTTCCCTTTTCTAAGCCTCATACAAATAAATTTCATATTTCAAGACACTATACGTATATCGTCTAATTATCATATTACGTTATGAAGTTTTAAACACTTTTCAAGTCTGACGTGCTGCTGTCTCATGAACATACATTTTCAAATATATTTGTTTACCATGAATGAGTTTTGAACAGCGGTATTCTACTGTTGCCTTTATTTAAATGATCAATAAGAAAAACTGAATTGATTTTGCCATGTTTATTTAAAGATTTTAAATTGGCTGTCACAGTAAAGTAAGTGATCATTATGGAGACTGAAATCATAACTGTGTCAATCTTTTTGTAGATTTTAAATATTTTGACCTGATCTTTGAATTAAGATTCAAAAGGCATACGTTTTACTTGAATCTAATCATGAACAATGTTTCCACTAAATAGAGACAACCTTAAACGGTTTAAAAGAAGTTTTAATTTAATATGTGTAAAGCTGCCATTTGTTTGTCATAGTAAAGTAATGACCATGTTTTTCTCTGCTTCGTTTTTTCTTCTAGACTGGATGTTTGTTATCATCTTTTCCAAAAAAAAATGGGGCTCTACTACAAGCAGTTTTTAAGATGATAGACAAGGTTCACGAAGGATAAAGTTGGCTTTAAATTTTGGACGGTATTTAAATCGGGCCAAAATAACAAATTTTGCATAGAAATTTTTGTAATAAGACAAAAACATTTGTGTAGGTACCTTCCTTTGAAATTTAAGAAACTATGATCCCTGAAATAAACATTATTTGTATTTTAGGTCAATTTTGGTTATTTTTTCCATAATTTAATAGTTTTTGGCATAATTAACCTTGGCCTCCATCAATGATCCAAAAAGATTTTATATTGATGAATTTCATATCAAAATTGGAATATTTTTGTTTTAAACATTTTGGATTGTAAGTGGCGGACAAGTTTTTCCTAAAGCTTTTAGTTCTGAAAATTGCACAAAATCACCATATTTTAACAAAATGTTGAAAATGGCACTAGTTTAAAGAATAGTATGTACTTTTATGAAAAGAATTGATTTATTTAGCATTAAGGCTTTTGAAATAGACCCATTTACGAATCGAATTGCAACCTTGTTGGTGTTTTATGATAAAATTGATATTTAAGCCATCTTGTGCCATAAGTTAACCTTGTCCTTTGCATTTTACCCCTATGTTCTATTTATAGCCATTAAGGGCATGTAGGTTTGAAGTCTTGGTCATCAGATATATTTTTAAAACTAGATACTCTCATGATGATAGTTTCAGAGGAGAAGATTTTTGAAAAGATAACTAAAATTTACAAAAAATTGATAAAAATTTACTATAAAGGACAATAACTAATTAAGGGGTCAATAGACAGTTTTCATTCATGTTGACTTATTTCTAGATCTTTCTTTGTTGTACATAATTGCTGTTTACAGTTTATCTTCATCTAAAATAATATTGAAGATAATAACAAATAAAACGCCTTGTAAAATGTGTGAACAGTTGGTGCAAGTGTGGACACAATATTCAAGCTTGTCAATGTCTGAATTTGAATTGTGATAAAAATTTTGACATAATATAGGTTTCTGTCACAAAATAAATGTGGTTAAAGATTTTAAATTTTTGAGATGGGTTGAAATATGTGTTTTCATTTTCAATTGAAGATTTCTTGCTATTGTGCAGTACTGTGCAATTGAAGATTCTCCCTTTGATCCAAATGGTGAAGTTGAAATCATCCCTTCGTAAATTTTACGGACGCCATCACGAGTTGGTTTACCGTTATGGAATAACCGTTTCACAAATGATATCGGATATGTTCCTTACGTCGTAGCTACAATCCCCTTCCCTTTCATGAATTTGACCTACCGAATTAGACAATTTACCGGATTTGTAATCACATAAGCAACACGACGGGTGCCGCATGTGGAGCAGGATCTGCTTACCCTTCCGGAGCACCTGAGATCACCTCTGGTTTTTGGTGGGGTTCGTGTTGTTTATTCTTTAGTTTTCTATGTTGTGTCATGTGTACTATTGTTTTTCTGTTTGTCTTTTTCATTTTTAGCCATGGCGTTAATTTGTCAGTTTGTTTTAGATTTACGAGTTTGACTGTCCCTTTAGTATCTTTCGTCCCTCTTTTTTTTACCACTGAGTCGATGTCTCTGCTGGTGGACATTTTGTCCCCGAGGACATAATCCGCACAGTAGCAAAACTACAATTGCATGAACTCACGAAGAACTAACAGGAAACTGGCTCGGACGTCGCCCAGTATAAAAAGGTCCGAAACACACGTCACCATGGACACGGTGTCGTCTGATACGGCAGGTGTCCCCTCACCACAAGACATGACAAATATCCCAAACACGACTCATTCAGATCATCGTCCTAGTGACAACAGCAATATTACACATATACAGCCTTGTTCAGTTCTCCTTAAAGACATTTTGGTTTTTGATGACACAGTACAACACTGTCGCATTTCAAAATGTGAGACCAAAGGCTGCAAAACTTGTGCTATTTTAATTACAGATGCTGAATTCACTAGCAATTTGACCAAGAAGTCATATTTTACCAAAAGTTACGATGATCTGAAATGTAAATCGATAAATGTCGTCTAGGGATTAGAGTGCAACCTTTGCGGATTGGTATACGTCGGTGAAACGAAAGGAAGGCTAAACAAACGTATGTGCAGTCATAGATCAGACATTAACCTCAATGCTAACGACATTCTATACCAGCATTTCAATCAGCCCGATCATTCCATCGTTTCTATGACAGTTCGAATTATCGAAAAAAATATACCATAGCTAGAACAATCCTAATCTTTCAACGACTCTCCGTAGACAAAAAGAAGACTACTGGATTAGACAATTGGGAACTGCAACACCGTTTGGCTGCAATGACAAAATTGATGGTATAGGTATTCTATCTAGTCCTTCGTGCAACTCGGTGAATGTGATGAATATTTTCAACTCGACTCCTCGACGTAGACGTAGTCATGGCCATCGTCATTATACACCACCCTCTCTGCATGATGTCTCTATTAATGACTTGCTGCCATGCATACAAAAACCGTTAGGTATTCATCACATTCGCACGAAACTTTTTTTATTACCCCTTTCAAAACTTCATTCTCTGTTCAATTTATGTTTTGAATCCACTGTTACAAACCCTCATTCAAACCAATACAAACTACAAGCTATAATTTCGGATATTGCTAGTCACAGACTTTTGAAGCCAGTTCGCATTGGAAAAGATGAAAAAGAGAAAAGATCTTTTCTAAATCTTTCCTTTGCCAACAAAGGTCTCGATGGCGTCAACCTAGGCAATATCCTTCATCATAAATTAGTTCAATCGAAAATACCTCCTTATTTCAAAGACCAGTCTGTACCAATAATTTCTTATACCTATACCAAACCTATTGCAACTAAAATTTTCAATTACAAACGCGTTTTGCAGGATCTCGATATTGACGAGTTAAAGTCTTAACCTCCTGATTGCACTTGTGCTAGTTCCCAATTCACATACAATCCTGCTGGCCACGTTATTACCGGTGACCTTAACATTGTTAATAACACTTCTCTACGAAACGTGTTATCGAAAGCTCCGAAATATCGTGAGCCTAATCCATCAATTGGAAATACAATTTTAAAATTTTGATGGATTCAGTCGAGGATTATGCCAGGCAATGGGCTAAGCGCGAGAAGGAGGACGTAGACACTCTATCCGAATGGATTAAGGCAGTGAGGTCGTTAATAAAAATCAGAATTAAGAAACTGAATGGGTCCATCAATGCCCATGCTACGTCAATCTTCAAAGATCCAAATGTTGCTAAACACCTATCTGACCTCCATGATAAATATGGTGTTGTCCCCGCAGACAAAGCCCCAAATAACATTGTTTTTGTCTGTAAAAGTCATTACATTAATTGCTTTATAAACGAATTAGGTATAGACAATTCACTTGGAAACCCAACATATACCCTCACGACACTTACCAAAGAGGAAATCCTGGATAATCATAGGTCTGTTCTTTGTTCCTTTGATATTTCAACCAAAGATGAAGAACTGGATCTTCCATCACTGTATTGGATACATAAACTACATAAGTGTCCTTACAAACAACGGTATATTGCTGGGTCTTCCAAGTGCTCCACGAAACCCCTTTCTAAATTATTAACATCAATTTTATAAGCAATCAAAGACGGGCTTCAAAGTTATTGTGAAACTGCCTATTCTAGAGGTGGCGTGAATCAGATGTGGATACTTAAAAATTCCAAAGATCTTTTAGAGTACATACAATCTAACTCTCTTTCATCTTGCAACAGTATTAAAACATTTGACTTTTCTTCTCTTTACACAAGTATTCCACATTCCAAACTAAAAGACAAATTAAAAGAGTTGGTATTACTTTGCTTCATAAAAAAGAATGGCCAACGTAGATACAAGTATCTTGTCTTAGGGAGGGATAAATCCTACTTTGTAAAGAATCATTCTGATTCAAACAAAAAATTCTCTGAAACCGATATTATCAAGATGCTTGATTTCTTGATTGACAACATATTTGTTACGTTCGGAAGCGTGTTTTTCAACAGACTGTTGGCATCCCAATGGGAACAAACTGTGCCCCTCTACTTGCTGACTTGTTTCTTTATTATTATGCGGCTGACTTCATGCAGGAACTTCTAAGGAAGAAAGATAAGAATTTAGCAATATCCTTTAACTCTACTTTCCGCTATATAGATGACGTTCTTTCATTGAACAATTCAAAATTTGGTGACTATGTGGATCGCATCTATCCCATCGAATTGGAGATAAAGGATACTACAGATACAGTTAAGTCGGCTTCATATCTTGACTTACATCTAGAAATTGACAATGAGGGTCGGTTGAAGACAAAACTTTACGACAAAAGAGATGATTTCAGCTTTCCAATTGAGAACTTTCCATTTCTAAGTAGCAACATTCCAGCAGCACCTGCATACGGGGTATATATCTCCCAATTGATACGATATTCCCTCGCTTGCATTTCCTATCATGATTTCTTGATAGAGGGTTACTGCTCACAAAGAAGCTATTAAACCAAGAGTTCCAAATGGTGAAGTTGAAATCATCCCTTCGTAAATTTTATGGACGCCATCACGAGTTGGTTGACCGTTATGGAATAACCGTTTCACAAATGATATCGTATATGTTCCTTACGTCGTAACTACAATCCCCTTCCCTTTCATGAATTTGACCTACCGAATTAGACTATTTACCGGATTTGTAATCACATAAGCAACACGACGGGTGCCGCATGTGGAGCAGGATCTGCTTACCCTTCCGGAGCACCTGAGATCACCCCTGGTTTTTGGTGGGGTTCGTGTTGTTTATTCTTTAGTTTTCTATGTTGTGTCATGTGTACTATTGTTTTTCTGTTTGTCTTTTTCATTTTTAGCCATGGCGTTGTCAGTTTGTTTTAGATTTACGAGTTTGACTGTCCCTTTGGTATCTTTCGTCCCTCTTTTTGCACAATAGTGTGAAATGAAGGAATTCTTGCTCATGAGCAATATTGTGCTATAGCATTAAATTATGCAATTGAAGATTTCCTGGTATTGCACAATACTTTATATAATAATTCACACATCATATTTATATATATATTTGGTGTCTATCTCCTGTCATATGAGCATGATAAGTATGTTTTGTTTTAAAATACAAATAAGAAATACAGATAAATGCACAAATAGAAAATTTAATTAAAACAAATTATGACCAAAAAAATATTCCCCAACCCCCATTTTCTGCTAAACCCACTTTCAGTAATTGCCCTTAAACTCAAATCCAGCTTTTTCTTTGTGGTATGATACTTCACTGTACAATTTCAGAGAGATCCATACACTCGAAACTAGAAAAATGATTGTTTTTGGCCAATAATTCCTGAGTGTTTGGGGCAATAACCCCCAAAATTAGATTCCAGCTTTCCCTTTGTGATATGGTACCTTATTCCTAAACTAAACTATATAACCCCAAAAACCAATCCCAACCTTCCTTTTGTGGTTTTTAACCTAGTGTTTAAATTTCATAGAGATCCATTCTCTAAAACTAAAGTTATTGTCCAAAAACCAAGTGTCTTCAGACAACAACAATTTGATACAATTAAATATTTGGTCGTATAAAATCTTCAAATTTCCTTAATTCAAGGGTGGCAACTCAACAATGGGATGCCTGATTTATCTGACAGGTTAGGGCAGATAGAACATGTTTACCCTTTGTCGAATTTGCTCTATATGTTTTGGTTTTAGAGATATAAATTTGGCCCAATTGTTTCAGAGGAGAAGATTTTTGTAAAAACTAATAAGAAAAAATGACAACAGAAGACTTTCAGCAAAGCTTATTTTACTTTGAGCCAGGTGAGCAAAAAAAAGATGGTTTTCCAAGCTTCAGAACACCCCACATGTTCATCTTCCAACACATAATAAATACTGACCAATAAAACAGTAAGCAAAAAAAACTTTTTATTAGATAAAGATCCAGAACCTGTAACAGGATTTTTTTATGGAAAAGTGACCACCCATCACATTACATTCTATACAATTAAATATGAGTCTACAAATAAAAACAGTTTCAGTCTACATGTTTACAAATGTGTTTATCTGCTTGGTTAAATCTTATTTATCAGGTACAGCATAGCCTGGTGCTACCAAAGGTCCCTCTTTATGTAGAAATACAGCAGGCCACACAGTCATTCTGTATTTCTTTCCTTTCCGTCCTGAAAACCTGAATTGTTCTTTGTTGAACTTGTCCCCTTTAACAGCCCATCTTATTTCCATAGGAGGTTGTTGAATACACATGTACCAGATTAGGTCAATACATTGTTCCACATAGGTCACAAGCTCCTTACTAACTGGTTCTTGTAACTTTTGTCCTTTGATGTGATTATCAAAAATTTCCTGTAATATTGAACATGCATATGTTAGCATTATCAAACAGTATGAAGTCTTTTAAATCATCAAATTAATAATGTATATTTGAAAAGATCAAAGATCCTGAGAGGAATCCAAAGTGACAATAATTGACTGGGCCAGGGATGGTGGCCAAACTATATTATGGTATAAATTGGCAATAAACAAGTATTCTGAGAGCATTGCATTGCAATGCATACATGTAGTCCCCCCAGTTAAAAATTAGTTGTACTGTTACAAAATGCTAGCTTGATCTATAACTTGTCTTGGTGTGAACAATATAACAATTATTTAATCAATATATTCAAGCATGAAGAAAAAAAGTGTGGAAAACTGATTATTCAAGTGACTTTGAATTTTCTAAGTCCAAGAACCATAACTCTCCACAAAATCTTTGTACCAGAACACAATTCAAACTTGATCTGTAACTTGTCATGATAGAACAATGAACCAATTATTAAATCAATATCTTCACGCGTGACGACAAAAGGTGATAACTGAATATTTGAGTGAGTTTTCAAAGTCCAAGGACCATAACTCTGCACAAAACTATCAGACCGAAACAAAATTAGAACGTGATCTGTTTCTTATCATGATAAAACGTCATTACCAAATATTAAAGCAATATCTTCCAAGCACAAAGTGGAAAACAAATTTGCCAGACAGACAGAGTGCAAACCTAAAACCACCTTCCAAATCGTCAGTAGGGGACTGAAAACATTGGATTAAAACTGATATTACAACATAATACCTATATAGTGTATGGAGCCAAATAGAAGCTTTATTATAGGTATTAAAATATAAAAAAAAGACTAGTCATTTGTGAAATTTCTAGTATTTTGATCTGATTAGAAACAGTAAAATATCAGTTTAAATTTGTGAACCTCTCCTTTTAATGAGTTTATCAGAAATTCAAATATTTAGCAGCTAACACATAAACTGTTCTACCATACACTTTATTCCATTTTTTGTACATTAAGTAGCTTGATATCACTTTTTTACTTTTCACATTCCTAGTGCAAAGAGTGGTGAAAATTTGTTAACACGCTACAACTCCATGTCATGAAGCTGCATTCCAAATATTAAACAACTCCCCTTAATAGAAGCTTTAAAAATATTACAAAAAAGTTTCCTAGGACAAAATTATAAGTTGCAACTTTACAAATATACAATCAAAAGGCAAACAAAAAGTGACTCCATTGTGGATGTAAAAATTATTTACACATTACAAAATTATCAACCTGCTATTAATTCATTCTCCTTCATAGAGGCCAAGAAACCTTAGATAAAATATTTATCCTATGTCTTTTGGATAGAGGATCAGACACAGTATCCCACAACAGTTTGTGACTTTACCAAGGCTGGCTTTCTTAATGGTAACTTGTATATCTGTTATTTATTTTAAGAAATTGGGTGTTAGTATGGTTAGTGTAAACGTATTTATTTTGTCATTTTATATTGACTTGCTCTAAGTATAAAAATATTAGTTATTACAAACTTTTTGCAACACTTTAACAGAAGCAGGAGCCACAATCTTTCTATATTCTCTAGCCATCTGTTCTGTTTTAGTTCTCATTTGCTCACTTGCTGGTTTAACCTATAAAAAAAAGACAATAAATTTAACCCAATTTTTATATTTTATGACCAAAATTATTATACCATCTATACACATGCATTATTAACAAAAGTCTATACACTGCACTGAATAATGACTTGGATATATTCATAGACAAGAATGTGTCTATAGTACATGGATGCCCCACTCGCACTATAATTTTCTCTGTTAAGTGGAGAGAATACTATAAACTGAACTGATTTGATTGCTGGTGTTTAACATCACCTTTCAACACTTTTCTTGGATAGATCTCTAATGTCAGTTTTTACTGGCTGAGGCAGACTGAGTGCTTGGAGAAAACCACAGACCTTTCCTCTAGTAAAAATTTCAATCCTAGTCAAACACACATAGGAGTCACCAGAAAAACTAAATTTGCAACTGATTTCAAAACAGTTATCATAACATGTATTGTCAACTTTATTAATGATCTTTATAAAACAAAATTTGTCCCATGACACAGATAATGCTCCCGCTTGCATATCATATAAAGTTACATAACAGTTAGAGTGATGCTACCCAAATTTTTTATTGATTCAATTTGAGTTTTGTAGTTATAAGTATTGTGTATAAGTTTCATAATATTTGGTTGAGGCAAACAGGGGAAAAAAATAAGCAATTCGTTTTGTTAAGGGGCATAATATACATACAAACAGACAGACGAGGGTAAAACTTAATGCCAACTCTGGGGGCATAAAAGAAAACATAAATTAATCTCTTACCATTTCAGGACCAGAATCAACAGGATTTATTACTGGTGGAATCATTTCTTCTATCAATCTATCAATTTGCTCTTGTGAAACTTTCTGGCAGAAATCGTAAATCACCTAGTGTAAAATAAAGAAAAACACTGAATTACTTAACATAATCAGTTACATTTTGTTTTTGTCAAATACATTCATTGTTCTTAGCCGTTTCACCAATAGCTGCCCTGGCAGAAGCTACTCTGAAGACGATGGCTTCCTGGGCTATTGTGGCACATGTTTGAAATCTTCATATTTTACAACTCCCCCAAAGAGCAGATAACAGCTGAAGGCCACCTTCTTTGTTAAGTTGATATCCTCTACATCTGGTTGAACTTAAACCTTCCATGTGTGCCAGCACAAAGTCAGGAGCTTGTGTTTTTGGTCACTCTATCATATCTGTTTTTGTTTTATTGTTTTGTACATACATCATGCTGATATGGCTGTTTTCTCTTTTGAAATGTTTTACATTTTAAAATATTGTGGGTGTCTTTTATCTCTTTCTACAGTACGCCCAGAGAGTATGTAATCGCGAACTCTAATCACCGATTTCCGTGTGTAGCGGATTGACACTGCGAATCACGGATTCTACTCCCAATTTCCTCCAAAGATTCTCTCCCAACACCGCGTGGCTGTTAATTGGTTTATTGCCAATCGTATGAACTGAAAATTAATGACGCGTGACAACATCATCTGATTAGCCAGATTTATTACCTTTGTACATTTAATCGATCTTGATTGCACCTGTGTTCTTTAAAATACGGTATTCAAATGTCCTTTCATTGTCAGATAAAAGTGTGACATTTTTATTTAAAATAAAATAATTATTTTTGTATGTATATGCTCATGTCATTGTCTTATGACAGGCAACGTACAACGTATAAAAATACAAATAAAACACTTATTTTGTATTTTCATTATAGTCCGATCCGGTCATAATTTTTGTTTTTTCAACAAAGATGATTTTACCACAATCAGAACCTTTTATGACCTACTCAGTGAGCAATATTCGGTTCATTAATAGTTCAATATTATATAATTAATATCAACTGGCTTAAATCAGAATGATGTTTTTACAGTTATATGTTCAATCTAAATTAAACCCAAGAGTTAATTTATCAGATCAACAAGTGAACTCTGTTTAATACTTTCAATTTATTTTGAAATGTAAAATATTATGTTTCACTACCTCGGTAGATTACCGACTTGAAATATTTGAATTTAAAAAAGAAACTGTAAAGTGACAAATAGTTTTGTATGTATGCAATGTGGCAGCCCTTTATTCATAAATACTGAGATACATTCGCCGCCTGGACACAACACAATAATTATTATTTATATGGAGAAAAAAATCATGTGTTTTTTTTATCCAAAATGATCTGTTATTGATCTTTAATTATTTAAAATAAAATTGGATTAGCGCAATCCGTCCGTATTTTACTGCTTGTTAAAATCCTCGGCGAAATATAAAAAGAAGTATTTCAACAATTTATAAAATAGAATATTAAAATGAAATTATATCCTATTTCAAGAAAGAAATATGTAAAAAAATAATTGGATCGGATTTTTACGATATCGACAAATTTTCACAGAGGATCTCTACCAACGCCCATCAGGATCTGAACGATATATGCTTCCTGTTTTCATCTACCATTAATATATAGTGTTGACTATGGATGTATAAATAATGTCCGGTTTTATGTCCTCTGTTGACTGAGAAACGTAAAAATAAAAGACTGATGTTGGTTTATTCAGAAAAGAAATATAATTTAGAATCCGGTTAATCAATTGTAAAAGGACCTTCTAGAGCCTCAATCTTAACGCACACACATTTATGTCAATTATTTACAAAGCAAGTTTAAACCTTGAATGAACTTTCCCACGGTTATCCAGAAAGGTCACCTGAATTTCCTGTTACATGATACTATTTCCCGCCAAATAAAAATCTCGTGGACAAAATTGATGTCACTATTTTTAGCATTCAATATTGTGAGCGAAGTCAAGTTCAAGTTCAACTACGCACTGTTGATCACTGAGATGCGTATCTTCTTCCCACGGCAATTAATTGCTTTAAAAATATTTAAAGATCACTCTTCTAAATACAACACAAAAGTTCACATTCATTGTGCGTAAATGAAAATTATGCAACGACGAGTTGATGCAGCTATAGAAGTAATCCTGTTGTAGCCGAAATGTATTATTTATCCTAAAGTAATGATAACAAACCGTGAAGAGAAAATGCCGTAGACTTATTAAGCATAAGGAATGTTGAATGGTTTTTCCTTTTTTTCTTGCATATTGCATATACAAGTTTTAAAACGTTATTTTCTTTCTTTCTCACATTTTATACGTACCTTCAGCGTTAATTTCCGTTTATTTTCACGCAAGTATGTCTCTTTTCGTAACTTAAGTTATATAAATTACAGATAAAACAAATCGAGATCATAATTAAGTATAGATTATTTTTTATAAAACATTAATGCAATTGTAAGCATTAACAACAACCTTTTGCTTTTTAAAACTTTTATTTTGTAATCGTAAAATGGAAATTGCGTAGACTTATTAGCATAACAGATAGTGAATAATACTTTCTTTTTTACTTGTATAAACAATTTTGAGACCTGTAATTTTTCTTAACACTGCCCTAATTTATTCAGCGTTAGTCTCTGTTTAGTGTTACACAATTATATCTCTTTTAGTAAATTAAATATTTATTAACTGATAAAAAACGGAAGTCAAAATCAAATATAGTTTGTTTTTAAAACTTGATTTAAATGTACAGAGTCAATGCAATTAAAAGAATTAACAACAACGTTTTGATTTTTATTTAATCTTTCAATTGTTTCAAGCAATCAGATATAAACTGATAATCAATAGACAGGAAATGCAATTGTTTAATTACATAAGAAATCTCGCATACCTTGACTGTCGCTTGCCGGCATAGATCAGAAGGATTAGGGCAATTAATAACCTGGTGTGATACCGTGTCACTCCAGACTGGGAGAGATGTCGCTAATACAATAAACAAAAGGTAACGGATTTACGCGAAAGTCGGAGGGAATACTCCCAATTTCTCCGAGAATTTAGGGAGTGATGTCGGAGTTTCCAGGTGTTACACCAGAAAAAAACTCGGTATATGGAGTATGGGATGGCTTTCACGAAAACTGTACTGTATATGGCATGTGTTTGGGCATCTTTAAATGCTTTGACCTATAGTTCATTTTACCTACAAGGTCTTGGTAGATGATTTAATTTGGTTCATTAGCATCATATGTTTATTTTTCACAGAAGAATTTACTTCTTTTTTTTATTGATAAATTATTAAAATATTCCAATTTCCTCAGTTATAAAATATCCCTGACATGAAAAAACACATATGTTTTTTTTTCATTTTCATACTTATCAATTTACCTGAACAATTTGTTGTAAGATATCCATTGTTCCTTCATCACTCTCATCATCATCAATACCTTTAGGCTTCAAAGATTCATAGGCACTGGACCATGTCTCGTCAAACAGCTCCGCAAATCTCTCTCCAAGTTTCTGGGGTCTATTCTTGTCTCCAAGATCTGTAAATCCAGGGTCCCCATCAGCCAACTGCTGACTGGCAATGCCACTCAACCTATTTAACATTTACATAAAGTTGTGAATGGAAATGGGAAGTGCATCAAAGAGACAACAACCCTACCAAAGAGCAAACAAGAATGTGTCCATAGTACACAGACGCCCCACTCGCACTATCATTTTCTATGTTCAGTAGACCATAAAATTGGTGTCAAAACTATAATTTGGCATTAAAATTAGAAAGATCATATCATGGGGAACATGTGTACTAAGTTTCAAGTTGATTGGACTTCAACTTCTTTAAAAACTACCTTGACCAAAAACTTTAACCTGAAGCGAATGGGCCCACGGAAGCACAGACGGACAAACGGAGGCACAGACCAGAAAACATAATGCCCCTCTACTATCGTAGGTGGGGCATAAAAACAAATGATGGCCACCAATTGGTATTAACATATATTCTGATTATGGAAGAAATACATATTCAAAACAAATAATGCTCAATCAAACAAGAGGTTCCCCATGAACTATTAAGACCTTACTATTGTGAAACCTTTCCACAAAATAACTTTTTTTTATGTCAAGGTATTTAAATGTTTGCAAGTTCACCTGGCCCATTATTTAATTACAACAGCTATTTGTGTGGAGTTAAATCATTGAATCTTCAATATTTTTTCTTAAAAGTCAATAATTTCATTTATTAGTTTAGCTTTCTAACTTAAATCAAGGTTACTTAATTTTTTACTTGGGAAAGTGCAATAACTTAATTGTCAGCAAAACAAATGTTGGTTTACAGTTATAAAAAGAAATCCTACCTGCTAGCTAAATCCTCAATCTGATTTCTCTGGCTAGTAATGGTTTCTTTAAGCTTTAGGTATTCAAACAACGGAAGCATTTTGAATTTGTCTATTGGTCTGAGTTCCTTACTCGCTGCTTTCTTAAATCTAGATTTCATTTCACTGACAATTTCTTTATATTGCCCTTGTTCTATGTCTATACCTTGCGGGATCTACAGATAAATTGAAACGATTATAAAACGTCGAATAAAAATTAGTTTCTGTGGATTTCCTTTTATTCCTGGAAAACCTTTTTTGTGGATTTCATGAGTACAGATAAACCACAAAGAGAAGGTTCCATAAGGCCCTAAAACGACCCTTAATTTAAGTTTTAATTTCAAATTAAGAATTTTTTTTTTATGTAACTGGGTTGCTGTCTTAATTGTAAAGAGAAATAACAACTTACGGTGGCCATCATTTTCTGTGAAAGCATATGCTGTTCCAATACAGTCAGTTTATGATATTCTTCAGCCGCTTTAACAGCAGCTTTTTTTACTTTGTCGTCTTTTGGATGGTCAAGTATTGTGCATATTGCAGCATATAAAGGTCTAAATCTTGGAACAGTCCGAAATTCATTCATGTTGAACGGTGGACATTTTATGTCATCCATTTTTACTCTTCTCAACTGTAAAAAAAAAATTACATCTAGAAATCAAATCATGTACTGTAAATTCAGAAATTGTTTTGTGCATTTATTATAGCGATTTTGTCATTTTGACTAAAAATGCAATTCAAAATTTTGATTAATATAAAATATTTCAAAATGTGAGTTTTAATTATTGCGATTATAAACCTGTCACATTTTTCCCATTAATAAAAACATTGCAATAATTTCTGAATTTACAGTAATTCTGTAAGTTCATTGAAAGTTAAACATTGTGGCAGTATCTATTAGATTTATCAACATTTGTACAATACAGTCACTTTTCCTTATTTAAGCAAATCAGAAACATCCTCTTTTCCGCGATTTTAACAGAAAGAGACTTATCACCGGATTTTAAGTGAATTTTCTTAGTCAAAGAA
Source organism: Mytilus edulis (assembly GCF_963676685.1). Taxonomy (NCBI): domain Eukaryota; kingdom Metazoa; phylum Mollusca; class Bivalvia; order Mytilida; family Mytilidae; genus Mytilus; species Mytilus edulis. Next base: position 74,830,344 of record NC_092351.1, on the reverse strand, counting down.
CAAAATCATCAAACCAGAACAAAATTCAAACTTGATCTGACACTTTCAAGCATGATCTAGGAAAAATAGTTCGGACTAACAGATTTACAGACAGACAGACAGACAGAGTGTAAACCTAAAGTTCTCTGGGACTTTGTGGGTAGAGGACTAATTATATCCTGAATTCCCAATAATTTAACTAGCTATTCCTAAATTCCCGTGAATTAAACAGCTTAATTCAAATGTCCTAAAAATAGTCCCTCATTAAACCTCTGTTCTGTTCATTCTTTTTGGAGTTCATTAATACCCTCAGGAAAATTTTTGTGATTTATTTTATATACCTGTTAATATATCATTTGATTGAGTTAAGCCATTTCAATTGATATTTTATAGAGTGTCTTTCTATGTTGTGGTGTAACACACTTGTTTTAGATAAGAGTGAAAGTTTGGTACCATTAAATCGTTTAAAACAGGCTGCAATTGTTTACACCTGTCCTAAGTCAGGAATCTGTTATTCAGTAGTTGTTGTTTGTTAATATGGTACAAAAGTGTTGCTTGTCTCACATTTTTTATATAGATAAGACCGTTGGTTTTCCCAATTGAACGGTTTTACACTAGTAATTTTTGGGGCCCTTTATAGCTTGCTGTTTGGTGTGAGCCATGGCTAAGTGTTGAAGACCGTACTTTGACTTATAATGGTTTACTTTGATAAATTGTGACTTGAATGGAGTTGTCTCATTGGCACTCATACCACATCTTCTTATATCAATGAATTTCAAATGAGTTTTGAATGAAAGTAAAATAGAGTTATTGCCTATTAATTATATGCTACAATTTACTTATTTTCAAACTTACAGTTCGGCGCCATTGTTTTGCCAGCAGACGATAAAAGTTGTACTCTGCCTGTGCACGTGACAACGATTTCGGTTCAAAATATTCGTGGTGTGTCCATAATAACGCAAGAATATCTTGCTGGGAATCATCTCCTTCTTTCTCGTCGTCTGAATTTTCACCATCTGGATGAGGGAATCCAACATCGGCAAAGCGATGCATATGATGATGTGCTCTCCAAAGGTGCTCAGAAATTCTTTGAGCCTCCTGCTGTTATTGACAACAAAACATTTAATTCCACAATTTTGGGGTTTTTTTTAATTATAAAAGACTTTTTTAATTCCAAATGGCTATAAACAATGCTGTAATACATTTCATTAAGTTTTGAACATACATAAAATTTTGCCAATAGTCGTTAAACAGCCAAAAATAAAACAACCTCTTATATAAATACAACAACTTTTGTGAACCATCAGTGTAGATTTATGAGGGTCTGGATGAGGATCTTCAAATATTTCTTATTCCTTATTTTTTTTAAACATTTTCCCCCATTCTTTAATCATTTTGCTTATTATTATCTATTCTTTATATTTAAGCCCACACATTATTCTGTGTTCTTTTTTTTTTTTGGGGGGGGGGCCCAATTTTTTCTTTTTATGCTTTTTGGGTACATCATTGTTTATTCTGTGAAGCCTATCCAGACCATATTGTTAACATCTCTTTTGGTTTAATTAAGCAATATTGCTGCTGTTATATTGAACCACACCTCTTATCTTTTTTATTCATATCAGGACAAAAATTGAAAGAAGGCCCTTAACAGTAGTTCCAACATACTTAGAATATTGTTTTCTGTATCTCATTTTACTAAGAGCAGTCAAAACTAGAGGCTCTTAAGAGACAGTGTCGCTCACCTTGGTCTTTGTGCATATTAAACAAAGGACACAGGATTCATGACAAAATTGTGTTTTGGTGAAGGTGATGTGCTTGCAGATTTTACTTTACTAAACATTCTTGCTACTTACAATTTTCGCTAATTATAATAAACTTTTAAAGATACAAAGGAAAGTATTTCATAAAAATTTATGAAAATTTACCAAATTAAAGAAAATTGATAAGAATTGACTATAAAGGGCAATAACTCCTTAAGTGGTCAACTGACCATTTTGGTCATGTTGACTTATTTGAAGATCTTACTTAGCTGAACATAATTCCTGATCAAAGTTTATCTTTATCTATAATAGTATTCACAATAATAACCAAAAACAGCAAAATTTCTTTAAAAAATACCAATCAGGGGCAGCAATCCAACAACAAGTTGTCTAATTCATCTGATAATATCAAGGCAGATAGATATTTATTTTTTAAACAATTTAACCTCTTGACAGATACGCTCTAAATGTTATGGTTTCAAACAAGATACCCTTATAATGATTGTGGCTAAGTTTGGTTAAATTTGGCCAAGGAGTTTCAGAGAAGATTTTTGTAAAAGATTACTAAGACATGTAAGATTAACAAAATATGGTTAAAATTGACTCTAAAGGGCAATAACTCCTTAACTGACCATTTCGGTCATCTTGACTTATTGGTATATTTGACTTTGCTGAATACTATTGCTGCTTACAAATAATCTCTTTCTATAATAATATTCAAGATAATAACACAAAAAAGCAAAATTTCCTTGAAATTACCAATTTTTCCATTTGTAAAGAGGCATAACCCTATTCTTGACAAAGAAAGATAACTCAAATTTATTGCCTTGAAAATACAAAAATGGTTGTTTTTGACCCTTTAATCCTAGACTGTTTGCCCCATAACCCACAAAATATATCCCAACCTTCTACTTAAGGTATTAAACATTGTGGTACAATTTCAGAACAACTGAAATACTTATACACAACTTTTTGTACTGACATAAGATAAATGCATGTTTAGGGCCACGTTGGGCCCCAATTCCTAAAACTTAGGGACCATAACCCACAAAATCAATCCCAAGCTTTCTTTTGTAGTTAAAAGCATTGTGTAAAATTTTTATTGATTTCTATTAACTTATACAAAAGTTATTATCTGGAAACCATCCATTTTCAGACGACGCTGACAACGAGGACAAAGCTGCCACAGTGGCGGACATGATACCAATATATGAACGCAAAATTTGTTGCCGTCTTATAAAAGTATCAAGTCAGTATCTTCAAGGACCATAATAAAATCAGCAGACTGCATGATACAAAATTTGTCTGGATAAAACATAACGCCATGTTTTTCAAACCAATAACTATAAGCATGACAATGAAAAGTGTGGATAACTAATAATGTTAGTGAATTTCTATGTCTAAGGATCATAACTTTGCACAAAATCATCAGACTGGAAAAAAGTTGGAACTTGATCTGTTTCTTGACAATTTTGATATAACTATACATGTATATACCAATTATCCAATCAATATCTTAAAAAAATGAGGAAAACATTGTAGAAACCTTATTTGACAGACTGATAGATAGACAGACAGACACACTGACAGAGTGCACACTTTGTCGGTAGGGGACTGATTATGCACAGATCCATAATAAATCTTACTTCTTTTGGTGTTTGTGATTGTGAGGCGCCACCTGTCTGTGGTCCAGATGTATCCATTTTTTCTTGTCCTTTCTGTTGGTTTAGCACAGTCTTGTTCATTTCTGCACTAGCTGCTCCAAAATCATGACGTCCTTTACCCGTTGATGCCTTAAAAACAAAATATTACATTGTACACCTGGAAACATTTCGACTACTTTAAAAAATAGTTTCAGAAATATTCTGCACAATTTAAGTTCCAGATTCACCACTGACCCAGCTTTATACTGACTGGCTATAAAAACACATCACTATTTTTTTAGATTTTATTTACATAATCATGTTTGATCTTCATACATCAACTAATTGAGCTTCTTTCTCTTTGGAAAAAGCAACATCTGACCTACCTGTAGTTATTAAACATACTGCATTTTTGAGATCGCAAGAATTTCAGAAAGCCAAATTTTCAAAATAATAAAAGATGTTTTTATTTTTTTTATCTTTGTGAAACAGTTCATTCAATCCTTGGCCACACATAAATCAGTTAAAAAATGTTCCATCCCCATATTGCTAAGACTAAGGAATAAAAAAAACAGAATCAACCCATTAAAATACTGCAAACAGGAAAACATGAACGTGCTGCAACCAGACAATTTGAGGTCAGAAACTGGTCTTATTGTCCTTTTGACAATGATATCGGTAGACGGGATTTGTCAAAAACCATCAATGGGTGGAACAACTGCAAAATTAGAAGGTGCAAAACAGAACCCAAAACGTGCCAAACAGATTTTTCTATGGTTGGGTTATTGTCTCTTTGACACATTCCCCATTTCCATTCTCAATTTTAGAATTGAATGACCTTTCTGACAATTATTTTGACCTTTGTTACAGGCAGTCATTGCTTTAAATGGTGACACGTTCATTAGTAAGGGGTAAACCAGGGTTTTTGTGTATACAACAATATTTGAATATTGAAAATGACGTAATCAATTCATCTTTGGAACTTGAATGTTTTTTAATCATTGAAGTAATGAAAGAACTTTCCGTTCATAAGTTTGTTTACAAAAAATTTTATATTTGAATATGGGAATTAAAAAGAGTAATCTAGTGTTGCATTTCTAAAGTTGGTCAGTATAACTATAATAATTTCTATATAATGTAAATATGTTCATTTTTTTTTAAAATCCCTTTTTGAAATGAAACTTTATCTTATCATATCTCTTAAATATGCATGAATAATCAATATTGAGATCTTGAATATCAAAGATTTAAAACGAGCTTCACACTGTACCGTGTGTACAAACACAATTCAAATGCAAGCATTTTCAGAAATGAACAGCCAAAATTTGCACTAAATTTACAAAAAAACTAATAGCTACTACATTGTATTTAAACCTAGAGGTATACAGAACTTTTTAATGACAAATACAACACGCGAAATGGGAACAAACTTCGGACATTTCGTATGTACAAAAACTCTGTGAACATTGAAACATACGTTAAATTAAACATTTCTAGAATGGAGAGACGAACTATGGCCCTCTTCCGCTCAGGCTCTCTTCCTCTCGCAATTGAAGTAGGGAGATACTCCAGGCCGCCTATTCCTACAGAGGAACGATTATGTGTATTGTGTGATGCTAGAGCAATTGAAGATGAAAAACATTTCCTACTGGAATGTCCTTTGTATAGTGACCTAAGATATGACTTATTTTACGAATGTTGTAAACACATTACGAATTTTGACAATCTGAACATTAATGACAAATTTTTAAGTATTATGAATGGCACTGAAATCCAGCATTATTTTTGTAAAAGTCTACACAAATTTTTTATCCGTAGAAAATTATTTTTATAATGACTCAATGTCTTTTTTTTATGCCTAATTTAGACAAATTAAAGGGTTTTATTTATTTTATAAGTTTATATTCTATAAATAGTTAAATTTTTATTTTATTTATTAGACAATGTGATTCATGAACTGATATTCAATTATATATGGAAATCTTTGAGAATTTTATCATTTTTGTGACATAAGTATATGTTTTATATAAAACTAATTATTAGAGTTTTAAGCTGAGGATTATTTATTTGGGGAAAAAAAATGTATATTATTTTTAATATTTTATTTTTACGCTATTTTAATTTGTAAATATGTATTTGGTATAACAGTGTCTCGTAAGTCAGTTTTTGGCTGGATATTGGTTGTTTTATTATGGATGTATATTGTGTATGAATTATTTTATTGCAATCAATATGTGACACTTTAATAAACAAATTATTTATTTATTTATTTATTATACTTATAAAATGAGCAATGCTCACAAAATGATACCCATTACCCCACACAAAGTCTTTCAATGATTATTTGTTCCACCAAACAGAAGTTCCCCTATAAAAACTTTGTAATAAACAAAGCCTAGCTTATATATGTTCCTGATCTAATTAAAATCAGCAATTAGTTTTTGCTATAATACTCTCAACCCTAAGAGGAGTGTAGGGTATCACAACATCTGATTTTAATGAGATTAAACAAGTATTTTATACCCTGTAATTCAGTAAGGAATATTGCAATATTTGTTCTTGTGGAAATAATATTATAGAATATTTCTTCCATTTTGAACCTCAATTTATATGAAGGAACTATAAGTCTTTCATGACAACTTATATCTTTGATAAGGAAAATCCCAAAATATTATATGGTAAAGTTTTTGGGAAAATTCTGATTAGGGGTTTATAAGGGAGAAGGAATATATATGAGCATGATAAGTGTGACAGGATTGTTTCCCGTAGCATAACTAGCAGTTTCTTAGAGCTCTGTTGAGCTAGGGAAGTGCTTTTTTAGTTCAGTCAGTGGAAGTGCTGCTTTGTAACATATACATGATATAGATTCAGGATTTTCGAGTCACTGTGGAGACAATGTGATTTTCTTGTAAGAATCACAGGAGCAAAGCAGAGCAAAGCAAGGAAAGCTAATGACTAGCTGTACAGAGAATAATAGGATGATTGTTGAAAATGTGGACATTGCTATTAACAAAGTAAATGGTCTAATGGCTCTATAAATATTAGTCTGTACAATTAACTTACTTTATATCTTTCATTTTCAATGTACAATTGTAAAATGATTTAATCTAACATGGATAAAGAAAAGAATTTCAAGAACCTTTTTTTTCAAATTCATACCATTGTAAATAAAGTCATTGTAAATTTTTATTGATGACTTTCAATTCTTTTTTTTTAAATTGCTGTCCATTTTCCAAACTATTATTAAGGTTTATACAAATATGTTTTTGCAATCTACAAAGATAATTCATTCTTAAATTACATGAATTAAGCATACTCAGCTATGTAGTTGTCAAAGCCATATCAGATAAAACCAATTAATACAAAAGCATAGATTACATACATGTAGTTTAATGAGCAAGCATGATTGGGGGAATCAAAATATGAAATGGGTTATCTACCTTTCCTTGTAAAGCCTGTAATGTTCTTTCTGATTGTGTTAAAACAAAATAGTCCCAGGCTGCTTTTAAAGCAACTGGATTCCTGTTTATCTGATTTAGTATTGCTCTTGAAAGAATAGTATCATCAGCAGTCTTTTTAAATATCTCCATGTTAAATAATTTATCATCAGGAGTGTTTGGTAATCGTTTGAACTGCAATTAAAAACATATGAATGTTTTTATTGGTTTTTTTTTGTATTTTATAAATGCACTTACATGACTATTTAGTTAATGAATCTATAAGAAAAGAAAAAAATGTCTATTGATATGCATATTGCCATTAATTAAATTAAAAATTAATTTATTTTAAAGCAATCTTACATTATTTAATTTTAAACCTTTCGTTGACTAATTTGCTGTCTCTTGAAAATGAACATGTTAAAATTGTTTCCTCTTTTTTTAATAAAATTTATCTTTTAAATACTTCAGAAACAAATCTCAAAATAGTCAATTAAAAAAATAAGTTGTAAACATATTATATTGTCTTACATTACTTGTTTATAAGTCATGAAATTGAAACAATATTAAGTTATTTACCGAGTTTAATATAACGATTTAATAATTCATAAAGATTCAAGAATGAAAACACTGGTACCTGATCCTTTAAACTGCCTTTAAGGTCTCTTTCGGCATTTAGCAACATTTTGTATTGGTTTTGAGCCTCACCACGTTCAGTTTCACTTGCAAAATTTGCAAGGTCACTGACAAAATGATATAAATTATCTCGAACATGATCTTTCACCGATTCTGGTAAAGTAGGTATGACCTAAAATTGCAAAGTACTGCCTATGATATTGTTCATGATAGTTAATACATACATATATATACTTCTGAAAGCAGAGACCAATTTCATTGAGCTGCAATACCTCTATATCCATACAAAGTCGAAAATATACAATGATATATGTGATGTGACATATTAATAATATGAGGCAGGCATTACCTGTAAATGGGGACGAAGTCTGTATGAATTATTTTTTTGTAACTTAAATAGTTTAAAAAAAAAGAAACGGAAATACCGTAACGTTTCCGATTTTGGTTCTGTTGTTAGGGATTTGGTTGTGACGTTATTTAAATTAAGACGTCATATGCAATGTAAACAAAGAAACGCTATCATCAGGTAACGTTTTTCATATCAAGGAATTATTTAAAATGAAATTGGTATTGCGCATTCCTTCCTATTTTATACTAGACTGATAAATATATATTTTCCTCAAAGTTTCATACAAACGAGACCGGGAAAAGGAAGTACATTGTACATTTCTGCGCAGGTCCGGGATTTCAAAACACGACAAAAAAAAAATTGAACGATTTTGAGTTCATTAGTACAATGAAAAATTCGGGAAATTTTCCCGTATTTTTTTTTTATTGAATTTTCTACTGTTATTGGGGACTTCGTCCCCATATAAATGTAGTGTTTTGTACTTCCTAAATTTGTCTTTAAAAAACACATGAAACAATTTGTTTTCTACAGAAATAGCCCATTTTTGAGAAGATATCCAAATTCAGACCATTATTGATCAGTGTCATATATGCTCTTGCACATGCGCATTCAACATACTGCCTACACAAATTTTAAACTCTTTGTTTCAACACTTGCCCAATTGTTTTTTGGGTTTTTTTTTTTAACTTTAAATATTTTATTTCACTACTGAGAACAATGTCCTTTAGTGCTACAACAATGACACTAAGGTTCACTTGCCCAACTGTACCGCAATATAGCAGGCATCTTATATATAGTAATAAGAAGATGTGGCATATAATTGCAGATGAGACAACTGACCACCAAAGACAACATGATAGAGAGTATTTCACTGTACAACCTTTGACCATATAAGCCAAACCCATACTACATAGAAAGCTAAGAATGGCAAATGTAATGCAATTCACACAAGAAAACATTAATGAAAGATTTATATAGTAAAACAAAGAAAGAAAAATAAATATGATTAAATGATATCCAGCTAAATTATCTGCCCTTGATTTGAAATTATTATTACAATATTATCCCCCTTGTAAGATCATGGCTTTATGATTTAGTAATTACCTTCACTGAGTTCACAAAATCAGTTTTTCCCTGCTGGTCCTTTGAGCAAAATCTCCAGGTGCACACTATTATTTCTATTGCAAAACATCAAACTTATGTTGGTCCTTAATAAAATTTTAAAGGTTAAAACCTTCAGACCACCCTTTTTTGAGAACTCTGCTTAATAAATCTTTAAAAAGTATGTACACACTATTGCGTTGATCACATTTTAGCCTATTACCCTTGTGCAATATTTCTCAGTCAAAAAGACAAATCAGTCTGAATAAATCAGTTCCTCCCGGTAAACGTTCCCAGAGTCCTACTTACAAGGGCCTAAATTCCTAACACCATAAAAACTCTTTTCAAAACCTGGATTGTGATTGGTGCCCTGTAGGAAAGGTGACCAATCAGTAGTCATCTCAATTTTATTGCGATAGGTAAATCTTGAGCTAATTCTGAATGATAGATCAAAGATTTTTCATTGTCTATGCATTTATGCTTTATTGATGGCCATTGGTGGCTTTTGACCATTTCCATTCTCAATTTTATTTATTGAAGTAATCAAAGATCAAGGGATGATGACAACTGAATTATTCTGGTTATAGAAAACCAGAAAACAAAAAATCTTTGGTCAACTTTATCATTTTGTAAAGAGGTCTTCATTTACATGATTTACAATGTTTCAAAAAATATATTTACATCCACCTTTCATATATAAATTGTAAATTCAGAAATTAACATGATTAATGTGAGGTTTTTATTAATTCGAATAATGTGAGTCCTTGAGTATTGCAATAATAAGAACTTGCATTCTGATGTACATGATAAATGATGGATATTCCTATACTTTTATCCCTTAGCGATAATCAGGGGCGGATCCAGCCATTTTAAAAAGGGGGGTTCCCAACCCAGGATAAAGGGGGGGGGGGGGGGGTTCCAACTATATGTCCAATTCAAATGCCTTGATTGTACAAAAAAAGAGGGTGCCAACACCTGGATCTGCCACTGGCTGTATTTATTATAACTCTAAAGATTTTTTAAATAAACTCAAATTCATGAAAACAATTTCAATTGCAGAGAAAGAGATATGATATATATAAGTGCCATTTGCTCTTTAAACTGAAGAAATATATATAAATTATACAAGCCTTTAAAAACTATGTTAATCTATTTACTAAATAAAAAGGATGATATGATCTAGAAATTTCAGTGCAAAAATATCACTTGTGATGTTAGTGTGATGTCAATGATCATGTCAAAATTAAAATAAAATGGGCAATTGCACATTGGTTTTTTCATACCCGTAGCCAGAGGGGGTTCGGGCTACGGGCCTGGTTTTGACAAATCTAGATATGAGCCAAGACCTTCTCAAGAAATGTTAACCTATATAATTATCTTTCCTCAAGTCATCTCAGACAAGAATACCATTTTAGGTGCGGCCTTGTCTTACACTTAAAAACACTCAAATGATACGATCAGAAAATATGACTATATCAGCAGTCTTTCAGTTTTATAGTTAATAAAAGACGGGCTGAATACTAAACTTTTTTTCTATTCAATTTAGATCTTGTCATACATATTGAGTAAACACAGGACTATCTATTGTTGACAACTGCAACAACAATATGCTTTCCTTTAGATGTTTTTTTTTCTTGTTGGTTTTCTGTTTCATTTATTTATATGTATTGTCTATATATATCCCTTTTTTTCATAATATCATAATACAAATCTATACATTTATGAAAGACAAAATAAAACAAATATTTTGCTCAAACATGCATGTACCTGATAAGCATGATAAGACTAATTGTCTCACACTTGAAATAATGATGAGGCTGGATTTAACTGGCCCATCATAAAAATGTGTAGGAGTTCAATGAAAATGGAGTCACACCAAAAGTATTACACTCACTTAATATTTTGCCAATTATATACTGATTCCTCTTCCCACAGTTGTAACTAAACCAGAAGGGATCCAAATTATGAAACAAGTAGTAAAATTACATAAAATATATAAAATGGATAAATGGGGAGGGGTCCTAATGGAGTATCTTATAATAATAGTGCATAGACGACTTTCACCACCACCTCTTTTTATTCCAAATCCTGGCATCAAACCTAAATCACCTCTGTTTCATGTCAAAGCTCAAACAGACTGAGCTATATATATATAAACATGATAAAGCGGTCCTACTAAAAAGCGCTGGGAGGGCCCGAGAGAAGAAAAAGCGCCCAGGGAAGGAAAATTAGCGCCTGGGAGAATACAATAATAATATTTTATAACAATAAATTTTTTCCTAAAAAAATAATCATTGATTGTTTTGTCCTTAATATAAATGGGGATATGTACAATGCTACATCTAAAGTGTTGTTGCATTTTGACATTTTAGATTTCAAAATTGTATATAAGTAAGTCAATAAAAATAAATAAGAATATATATAGAAGAATCATGAACGATATTGTCCTCGATTAAAACGAATATTTTGTTATTTAAAAATAAATCTTCCGCATAAACTGTGATCCATTATTATCTGTCTTTCGAAATAGTACTCATATATTATTGTTAAAATTGAAACATTCATACTTGTTTTTGTGCTTTAATACAAATGTATAATATCTAAATTTGCAAATTACTTGTCTAAAATTAAAGAAAAAAATCAAAGTGCAATACTTATTTCAACATGTTCAATGACCATGATGACACAAAGTTGTCTCATGCCAATAAATTATCTATAAATTTTCCCCGGGCGGCTTTTCTTTTCTTCATGGTTTTTTTTTTCTTTCCCGGGTGCTTTTTCTTTTCCCTGGGTGCTGTTTCTTCACCCGTGCGCTCCCATATAATGAGGTACATCATTAGCTCTACCACTTACTACTTGCTAAGAATCTAATACACATGGGAACCTATCCTTGACCCGACCGTCCTATACATTTTAAAATCAAAGAATTCATATCGACACTGACTATTAAAATCTTTGTATGTCATGTATGTTATGTATGTATGTATGTATTGTATATAAATCTTTTTTTTTTACTCTGACAGTCCATTTTTTATCTACCTACAGTTATATTGTATGCAGTTTCTTATATTTATTTTTTAAATCTCAATTTTGGCTTTTATTTCATACTGCTTACAAAAAGTGATATTTTTCTACTTTCGATTTGGTTAATTTACTTCCCTGAAAATTTTATTATTTTTTAAGATAAAACATTCATTTTTGGTGAATTTATGAAGAAAATCATCCCCTCTTACTTTTTGGGTAGCCATTCTTCCGTCTGCAATTTTTAGTGACCGCTTCTTCAATTACACTGACAATATTCAACTATTCAACTATTTGGTTGGTCCAAGTCTATACACAGTTCATATTGAAGTTGTAATACGGAGTTATTTCCCATAAAAAAATCAACAAACAATATTCTGTCAGGATTATCTCCCTTTCTCCTATTTTTCAGTGTACAACAGGAAAAAATATGTATTGAATGTAATTATAAACTCAAAGATTTTAATTTTACTGTTAAAATGCTTTCATCATATACCCATTTGTTAAAACTCACCAAAGATGAGTGAATTTAGATAGATGTATGTTGATTATACGTACACAGGCTCTCTTAAAAACAAATACCTTTAAAAATAGCACACTGACCGGTACCTTGCCCAAATAATAGTGAATAGAGAGAAATGAGTAAAAAAAAAAAAAAGAAGAGATTTAATAGTAGGGTGCAAAAAAAGGGTTTCACTGTTGATACAAATATTAAAATAGCTTCAATGGAAACCCACTGGAGTCCCTTATCTTAATGCGTGGAGAAAAATTAGTGTTGCCGTATGAAATTGTGTTCTGCCGGATGTAATTTGAAATGCGAGTGAATGCATGTTTCGGGACTATCTGAATGGCCGAATTAATCTTTTTGTGTGTGCAATCTGTTTATTTGATATTTCATAGAAGATGATAAGGCAGGCAGACATTCTGTCGAGATCTCACAAAACATGTTTAACCCCGCTGCATTTTGCGCCTGTCCCAATTCAGGAGCCTCTAGCCTTTGTTAGTCTTGCATTTTTTATCATTTTTTATTGTAGCTCCTTTATATCTTTTCGGAGTTAAGTGTGACTTCATTTTCACTGAACTAGTACACATTTTTTTAGAGGGTAAGCTGAATCTCGCGTCCGGATGCGAAATTTTCTTGCAGTGTTGAACATCCATTGGTGGCCTTGGGCTGCTTTCTGCTTTTTCGTCGGGTTGCCTATGATGTCTCTTTGACACATTCCCAATTTCCATACTAAATTTAACATTCACATTGAGATAAGATGAGTTAGATAATACATCTTTATTTTAGATTACTTCATATCATTCTATTTTGTTGTAATAGTGTCATTTTCTGTGCTTAAATTACATATACTGACACTTATAGAATTATCACCATGGTTGTATTTACATTAGCAACATGATGTGTGCCACACGGAGAGCAGTATCTGCTCACCTGTAAGGATCACCTGAGATACCTCCAGTTTTTTTGGGTCTTTTTATAGTACGTGTTGTATTGCTCAAGGCTGTGTTATGTTTTGAAGACCCGTGATGTCTAGTGTTTTTTTTTCTTTTTTTCCATGACAATTTCGGTTCGTTTTCAGCATGTGTGGGTTTTATTTGAAGATCCCTTTGGTTTATCACCCTCTCTTTTATATTGAGTTCTATCTTTCCTTGTTATCGTCTAATTACAACCTCCTTACAAACAACGTTATTTTATGGCTAAGTTTGCCATGCAAATGCTCCAACATTCTTCTTTCAACATTCCACATAAAATATCCTTCGGTACCAATTTTGATGCACCAAATGCACATCTTGATAAGAAATGCCTCTTCAGTAATGTTCAAGGTCAAAATAAACGTGATGCTGCTTAACGAAATGAATAATCTTTCAACCAAAATAAACTGACATTTGGATGCTAGGTTTTAATTAGGTGCCAGAATTTCTTAGTTTTTGTACAATGTTGATTAATTTTCGGTTTTTTTTTTCTTTTCAGCTTAGGAGCTTTAATTATCCTTTATGGTATTGTCCACACTCTCTTCATTTCTCTGTTACTTAAGATGAACATGCTTTTAAACAGTCAGAATGTCTATCATAACAAACTGTTTTCATGTACTCATTTACTTTTTCCTTGATTCGTCCAAGCAGAATGTATACATGACCTTCTCACGAATAACAAAGAGACTGTCATATACCTTTAATACCCTGTTCATCTTAAGACGTTGTCATCTCATTAGAATGTTAACAGTTTGGTGATAATTTCAATCTATTCAAGCTATTTGACGAAAAAAAACTACGGATACATTTAGGTCTGCTTTACATCTAGACTTTGGTTAGAATTTAATAGCAAATAATTTCATTGTTAACTTCTCATTTTATGTATCCATATTCAAGCAGGACATGAATATGGCGCATATTCACATTCAAGGACTGGCATATCCAAGTTTGATTTCCTTGATCTTTGAATACGTTAATGACCTGACAGGGTTTAATGGTTAAATTCAACACTTTCTAAACATTTAATATCACTGACATCATATAAATCCTTATTAATTGTCATAAACAAAATGAAAAGAAAAAATCCGCAAAAAAATGAACTTTTTTATCCTTCCATTCGCCGAGCTAGTGTTTTTGCTGTGAAATGTGTTTAATTTATGTATTATTGTCATTTTTTCTAATTTCTTTTGTTACCTTTTCTGACATTAGACTCGGACTTCTCTTAAACTGAGTTTTACTATGCGTATTGTTGTGCGTTTGTTTTTTCTACATTAACTAGAGGTATAGGGGGACAGCTGAAGAACTCCTCCGAGTGCGGGAGTTTATCGCTGCATTGAAGACCCATTGGTGGCCTTCGGCTGTTGTCTGCTCTATGGTCGGGTTGTTGTTTCTTTGACACATTCCTCATTTCCATTCTCAATTTTATTTTATACTGTATGTCATTTTTGTTAAAATAAAAAAAATCCTCCTAATGTTGACTTTTGTTTACCAATGTTGTTTCGTTTTCTCTTGCTGTATTGTTAATATTATTTTAGATTTTTAACTTTTTTCATTTACGAGCGTCACTGGTGAATATTCTGTGAACAAAATGCGCGTCTGGCGTTAACATTTTTAGCCTTGTATCTGAAATGAGTTTATCGGATCTTATTTGTAACCTTCATATTTTTCGCTGTATCAAAAGTTACTTGTCTATTGGTACTACTTTATCAATATTTTTGTTTGTTGTTTCTAAATACAAATTTATACTTTTTTTTATATTGAACTAACGATCACTGTATATAGTTAACAGCTGCTTTGTTTCAGTCTTTCAGAGACGTCCAATATGTATTCTAAGACCAAATTAAGCTTCAATTTAGGGTAAATCATGATATAACATATTTTATAATATACAAACACAGGAAAAAGGTAAATTTATTTTATACTGCACTCGTTCTATTTGAGTCAAAATGCGTTGACTGTATATTTCTATGTCATATACAGTCACTGACCCGATATCACTTTTCCTCATGAATATTTAAATAGAAATTGCCGAAATAATATTGAATTATTCATACGACCTCTTCAACCTGTTCTTGTTTCCAATGTAAACAACGGTGCGTTTAACGACTCAAACTTGTTTCTTTTGCAAATTTTGGGAAACATATTTCACTTATTAATAACCTATAAATCATTATGTTTTATGTTTATTGATGATATTTTAGTCTGCAACGAATTCGTTCATCATTGATTGTGGTAATGATGTACATTTCATCGTGTTTTATATTTGAATTCTCCGTCTGTGTGATATGAGGCCTTTTTAAAGAGGGATTTTTCCCAATATTTAAATCAAATAAATAACATTAACACATTACACAACAATTGAAAATGTTTTTTTAGATTGCAGTATAAAGACAATAATAGTGCATTGACTTGACATATCAACGATATAAGAATTCGGCCCGAAACGGGGAAAATGCTCGGCACAGCCTCTCATTTCCCCGTTTCTAAGCCTCATCCTTATATCGTTGATATGTCAAGTCAATGCACTATTATTGTCTATATATAAAATACAAAATACAAATGATGACATAAATGCATTTTTCAAAGTTTACAGCATGATTTAGAATATTACTTCTCAAACGTGGAATTTTCCAAACAGTGTTCATTTGATTTTTTCTTTTCGTCAATATAAACACATATTATACATTTGTTTTTCTCCTGATGGAACGATTTCATATCGGATGTATCTCATTTGGTGTCCGGCATTTGTAAATTTTTCTCTTTTTAACTATAGAATCATTTACTAAATTGTTATTTTATTTATCTATTGTTGAAGGATATGATAAAAAGATCATTACAAGTCATTTTTCGTATCAAATGTGTTATCAGGTCCGTGTATATCTGCGTCCAATCGTTTTTCGTTTTGAAATATCAAAAACAAAAAACAAAAAACGAAAGTGTTTTCAATTTTCGTTTTTGACTTCTTAAAAACCAAAATGAAAAACAAAAGTGTTTTCGTTTTTCGTTTTTGATTTCACAAAACAAAAAACGAAAAAAAAAGTATTTTCATTTTTCAATTTTGATATCTCAAAAACTAAAATCGAAAAATAAAAGTGTTTTCATTTTTGATTTTTGATTTTACCAAAACAATAAACGAAAAACGAAAGTGTATTCAATTTATCTTTACCCCACACTGTTTAATTGTCATTCAAAAAATGACAATGTTGTCATTTGTCATTCATTTAAAGGACGTTAAAGTATACATGCACAGCGGTTGTCAGATTAATACTACTTTAATCGAAGATAATGTCGACGGATGCAAAAGTCTTTATCAATCTAAACAATAAGGGTGCGTGATCTTTACTTTTAAGTTTGGAGAGGTTAATCTAAGATGATAATAAAGAAGCGTAACTAGCCTCTTTTACAAATAAAGCAAACTATATATTGTATGCGAGGGAAGGGCTCAAGGACCCCAGAATAACTGGAAAAAATGATACAAAATCTTTCAGACCCTTTCTTAATCTAAAGCGCAAGTTTTGTTTTATCTATTTTATTATGTTCTGGTCTCGGAGCAAAATAAATAGATACAGTGTGTAAGACTTTGAGTATTTACATGTATGAACAATATCAAAAGACATATGTAGGATGAAGAAAACAATAATGTAATCCACAAAGTCAAGTGTGTGGCTATTGTTAGTTTAAACATATTTATTAATAGTGGATTGGAAATTTTCTGCCCGGAACGGGGATCGAACCAGGAACTTATGTTTTTGTAGTCCGATG
The DNA here is from genome assembly GCF_963676685.1 of Mytilus edulis. Classification (NCBI taxonomy): domain Eukaryota; kingdom Metazoa; phylum Mollusca; class Bivalvia; order Mytilida; family Mytilidae; genus Mytilus; species Mytilus edulis. The sequence goes on along the minus strand of NC_092351.1, from coordinate 74,813,180 downwards.
CACTAACCTATGTTACTTTTGTGTAATGAGGATCAATGGTCTAGATCCTCGTTGAAGACCCTCCAGCTCCTTTCAAGACGAAGAACAGGAATAAAAGCCCTGTTCATTAATAATTTGTATTTTATCTATATATTGTGTGTGATTTTGTCCCGTGTACATTTACTCCACATCTCTTTATTTTCTATTTAGGACCTGGACACGGCTCAATGCTAGTTTAGCCCTCCAATGTTAAAGGTCATATGTTGGTTTTTTTTAAATTATTTGATGCCGTGGGATTGGGATTTTTAGCTTTAATGTAAACCATGTCCGGTTTTTAACTTGTATTTACAGCAAAGATAGCCAGTTTTGTGTTCTGTAATATACTGTAACAGTTTAATTTTACATGTCCGGTAGCATCGTAACTTCTCAAAACATCTTCCGAACAATATCTGGACATCGGTGTCGTGGGCATATACAATTACCAAACCACACATGAACGGTCTTTAGTCTTCGTAGATCTATTCTAACTTGAAGTATTTTTTAGTCTACGACAAGCAGAACATGATATTTTATACCATTGAAAATTGAAGCCATAGTCATGAAGATCGATTACTTGATTGGTGCTCCGTTAACGTAGCCGCAAAACAAAAACGCGAGAGCTACTTTTGAATATTTCTACAATTTTAAGTAGTTTTCCACTCACAAACACAATAATGTTTTTAACATTTATTAAAACATTTTTTTTACTTTTATATTGGTTTAAAATATCAATTTGACTTGAATTTGGAATCCCGCTAACATGTTTAACCCCGCAACATTTAAAATGTATGTGCCTGTCCCAAGTCAGGAGCCTGTAGTTCAGTGGTTGTCGTTTGTTAATGTGTTATCTTTTTTGTTTTTCGTTCAATTTTTGTGCATAAATTAGGCCGTTAGTTTTCTTGTTTGAATTGTTTTACATTGTCATTTCGGGGCCTTTAATAACTGACTACGCGGTATGGGCTTTGCTTATTGTTGAAGGCCGTACGATGACCTATAGTTGATAATTTCTGTGTTATTTTGGTCTTTTGTGGAGAGTTGTCTCATTGACAATCATACCACATCTTCCTTTTTATATTTATATGAGTATATTAAATAAACATGTATATAATAAGGAGATTTGGTATTAATGCAAATGAGTCAACTATCCCATAAAGTTCAAATGTGGTGGATGTAAGCAATTATATATAGGCAACCATATAATCTTCAACAATAAGAAAAAAACATACGGTATTGTCGGCTACAATAGTCCATGAATTGAAAAATATGAAACATTTCAATTGAGAAAAATAACGGCCTATTTTAAACAACATGAATTATGAAAAACACATATAAAAGACATCAACAAACGACAACCACTGAACTACATGCTCCTGGGTTGGAGCAGGCACATGCAATATATTGCGGTGTTTAACATGCTTGTTAGCAGCTGGACAGTTTTGTTACAGCACAGCATAAGAACAAACTATACAAATCAGTGGAAAGGGCTTAACGCATGAGATCGATACAAAACAGAACAAAAAAAACATACCGAATGTGGCAGGGTATTTTTACCTCGTTTTCAAACAATCAAAGTACTGAAGTACTGAACATCGAATAACTACAAATTTTTTTGGATTGTCACAAGCACTTGTCTCAGAAAAAAAATCACATCTCTATACCTGAAAGTGAAGTTAATGTACAGATATATTTGTTTTGAAACTCAGTACACATATTCTATATCATATGATCTTTTTAATTTAAATGCCAAATATAGAGTTCTGACCCTCAATTCCACGGTCCACTAGACATGGAAACTGATAGTGCGAGTGGGGCATTTATGTACTATGGACACATTCTTATTCAAATCCTTTATTAAAGAAGTCAGTAAATTTACTACAGATAATACTACATTTGTAAATTAGACGAACTAATCTAATTAAAAGGGATATCTCTGATTTCGTTATACTTATGTGTATGAGAAAATTAATATAAATATATTAATTTTAATAAGATTGTTGAACGAACGCGTTCAATCTTAGGATTTTATTCTTGTCAATTTTCCGAGCAGAGCGAGTCGAAAACAATTAAAGAAACGTCTTTCAAGCCAAAGTTAATATGTTTGCTATACACACATATGTTTGATTAAACTTGGTAATCAATTATTAATCAAAAATACAGTAATAGATAATAAAAAATCATGAAATATTTGGTCTAGTAATAAAAAAATCACACAAAAAAAACAGTAGTTGTCGTTTGTTGATGTCGTTCTCGCTTCTTGTTTTTTAGCTCGCCTGGCCCGAAGGGTCAAGTGAGCTTTTCTCATATGTTGGCGTCCGTCGTCGTAACTTTTACAAAAATCTTCTCCTCTGAAACTACTGAGCGTCCGTCGTCGTCCGTCGTCTGTCGTCGTCGTCTGTCGTCGTCTGTCGTCGTAAACTATTTCAAGAATCTTCTCCTCTGAAACTACCAGGCCAAATACTTCCAAACTTTAACTGAATGTTTCTTAGGGTATCTAGTTTATAAATTGTATCCGAAGTTTTGATCTATCAACAAACATGGTCGCCATTGCTGAAAATATAACATAGGGGTCAAATACAGTTTTTGGCTTATAACTCAAAAACCGAAGCATTTAGAGCAAATCTGACAGGGATAAAATTGTTTATTGGGTCATTATCTATCTGCCCTGAAATTTTCAGATGAATCAGACAACCTGTTGTTAGGTTGCTGCCCCTGAATTGGTAATTTTAAGAAAACTTTGCAGCTTTTGGTTATTATCTTGAATATTATTATAGATAGAGATAAACTGTAAACAACGATAATGTACAGCAAAGTAAGACCTACAAATAAATCAACATGACCAAAATAGTCAATTGACCCCTTAAGGAGTTATTGTCCTTTATAGTCAATTTTTAACAATTTTCATAAATTTGTACATTTTTACAAAAAAAATTCCACTGAAACTACTAGGCTAAGTTCATTAAAGATAGAGATAATTGTAAGCATCAAAAATGTTTAGTAAAGTAAGATCTACGAACACATCACCATCACAAAAACACATAGACCAAGGTGAGCGACACAGGCTCTTTAGAGCCTCTAGTTATATATATAGTTTATACCTTGTGTTTTCCCGTTTGAATGGTTTTACACTTGTCATTTTGGGGGATCCTTATAACTTGCTATTCGGTGTGAGCCAAGGATTTGTGTTGAAGAGGGTATTTTAACCTATAATAGTTTCCTTCTATACACTGCGACTTGGATGGAGAGTTGTCTCATTGACACTCATACCACATCTTCTTATATCTATTTATTATTTCGATATGTTTAATTGGGGTCTGGAGCTGGCATGTCAGTTACTGCTAGTAGTTCTTTGTTAATTTATGAATCATATTCATTTTGTGTAGTTTCTTTTGTTTACTATTTTGTCATCGGACTGGATTTCTTTTAAACTGAGTTTTTCAGTGCATATTGTTGTGTGTTTGTTTATTCTACATGAGCTAGATATAGCTGTATAACGGGAGCTAGGGTTGAGATCTCACAAAGCATGTTTAGCCCCGCCGTATTGTTGCGCCTGTCCCATGACAGGAGACTCTGATCTTGGTTATTTTTTTCATTTTTTTTTTTTTTATCTAAGTTAAGTGTGACGTCCATTTTCACATAACTAATATATATTTTTATTTACAGACAAGCTGAAGCCCGCCTCTGGTTGCGGGATTTTCTCGTTGTGTTGAAGACTCATTGGTGGCCTTCGGTTGTGCTCTTTGGTTAGGCTGTTGTTTCTTTGACACGTTTTTTATTTCCATTCTCAATTTTATTGATTGATCAATTGATTGATTGATTGATTGATTGATTGATTGATTGATCATTTTACTACACGCAAAAGTCATGATCATTTGAGAATCCTTTATTTGTATCGTAGTGTTAATTTCACCAATGAAGCTCTACATTAATTTTTGTCTTAATATTAAATTTCTTTGTAAATTACCGTCTGATTATAATAAGACACGCAAGAATAAAAAAACATATTTGGCCTTCAATGTCTCAACCTTTTTTAATGTGAGTAACTTCATTGTTCAGTTAGATTTCGATTTTGATATTGTTTTTGCAAGTTTCCATAATAGATTTCCGGTAATTGTTCTGCATAAAACCCTATGGGAAAACACATTGACTTAATTTTCCAAACGTTTATTAGAACCCAATGATTTGGCAAGGGGTTGCAACCTGTAATGTAAAGAAGTTACAGCCGATTGCATTGAGTGTGTAGGCAAAGGTAGCATATCCTTGGTTAGCTTGCTTATATTATTAGGTTAGGTAAGCTACCCTCCTTTAAGAGTAGACTAGTTCGACAGATAACCAATCAATCTGTCTGTAGGACTAGGCTCCTTCTACAGGAGGGTGGTATACCTTACCTAGTTACTTCATAGTTCAGCTAACAAACAAGCGATCCAAAGATATTACCTTTGTCTACACACTCAATGTAATCGGCTGTAATGAAAATGCGGAGTTTGTGAGACCAGGCTCAAGCAGCCAGTCGGTAGCAGCCAGTTTTCAAATATATAAACACAAATATTGCATAAGACTCAAACGTGCTTCAAATGTTTTTATTAATATATAACCACTATATCATCAGTTTTTAATATATAATTAACTTATAAGCAGTCAAAGACACTATTCAATGAATTTAAAAATTTCATTTCTGGTTCATTTAAGAATTGAATGCTTTTTTTTTGTTACTTCATTGAGGTGTAAAGCGTTGACCGAAAAACATTTTGTATGAAACGCGGAAGCGCTTCATTTTGAACATGTGCGCACGGTCAACGCTTTTACAACCCTATGAAGTTACAAAAAGAAGCATTCAATATTTATAATTACATTTTTTAGCTAGGATCATGAAAACACGATTTTTATCAAGTTTTAAATAAATTCACCTTTGCACTTTATTGTGGGACCTCGTGTCATCATGAATTTCATTGTGTAATGCAATTGCGTAAGGAATAACATGAGATGTGCAGTAAGCCAATCAGAATAACGAATTATAATGAAACATACATCTTATGTAATTATTAGTTATATAAAGGCAAAATCAATCGCTTTCGATATATTACACAGCGTACTGCCTGCTTTACATTTTAAATAGTCAACACTTTGAGTGTTTATAGAATCGTAAATAATTATGATTTTTTTTTTAATGATGGCAAAATTGCACTATTGGGTAAAATAGCTTTCCTTATTATCGGCATCCTGTCAAATAGTTCAGTTAAGTAATAATAGTTCTGCATTGAAAGAAAAAAAAGTTGCACTCGTGCTTTAACTTTTTTTTGCCACACAAAACTGTTTTTACAAAACATTCTACCTCTGAACTAGTGGATTTCGCTTAAATATGATTGGACAAAGGGTTTATTTTTTTTGTATTCAAAGTATGGTGGGCAAGTAAATTATTTATTAGCTTAAAAAGATTGATCTGTGCTATATATTAACTTGTAATTTTGATCAAGTAGGCCCTAGATCTCTACCTTACGTTCTTACCTAGTGCAGATAAAAGTATTGCCGCAGAATTTTTTTTATTAACTGTCCAGTAAGGGTTGGGTAGGGTATACGACCTCAACTTTAGACCTACTTTAGAAAAAAAAACTAAGCAGAACAACACCCTGGATTTTTCTACTGTAGACCCCAGCTACCCAGCTTCCCTTTGCACCTAGTGAGGACAATTCTTATTACATTTTCGGTAAGGGTGGGGTGTTCGACCCCAACTTTGGACCTATCTTTGAAAAAATATAGGCTAAACAGCAACCTTGATTTTTTCTCCATCAGACATCAGCTACCCAGCTCCCCTTTACACATTGTGCGGACAGAAGTATTTCCGTAGACATTTGTTTATTAACTTTTATGTAATGATGGGGTAGGGTGGGTAACTGAAGTCCACTTGAAAAAAAATTACAGGGACTCCAATGTGGTGTATTCTATGCAGAACAATTAAAGGAAATCTATGGTAGTTTGCAAAATAATAGTCTTTTTTTATAATGTGATATGTAAAATGTGGGCAAATAATGAAAGCACGTGTTTAACCCCACCACATTATTTATGTATGTGCCTGTCCCAAGTCAGGAGCCTGTATATTCATGCAGTGGTTGTCGTTTGTTTATGTGTTACTTATTTGTTTTTCGTTCATTTTTTTACATAAATAAGGCCGTTAGTTTTCTCGTTTGAATTGTTTTACATTGTCTTATCGGGGCCATTTATAGCTGACTATGCGGTATGGGCTTTGTTGAAGGCCGTATGGTGACCTATAGTTGTTAATGTCTGTGTCATTTTGGTCTTTTGTGGATAGTTGTCTCATTGGCAATCATACTACATATCCTTTTTTTTATATTCTCAATTAATAGACATAGAAATAAAGAAAAACCGTATGATAACCAATAACAATCTCCCAGAGACAAACTAACGTTCTTAATTTCTGTATTATTTGATATTTTAGGCCATATTTCTCTATTCTTTATACTTTTTGACAATTATTCTCTTATCATTACATTTTAACACCATTATTCTAGCTATTTTATTTATTTCTTAGTCCATTGTATCTATTATTTATATTTTTTGTCCACTATTCTCAATTCCATAATCCCCCGTCAACGGCCTCTAGTTAATGTCACCTTATAGTCTTCACAAATAAGCAAAATTAACACCTTATAGGCTCTAATGGCAACCAATTGAAGGCTTTAATATCCAAGTTTGATTGTGAAATTGCGGAATTTTTTTTAATTTGATCAAGCAAAATACATTATCGTCCTCGTAGTTCGTAAAATACTGGCAGATGGACCTTGGTCATCAATTCTAATAATCTTGGATCGACCTTTCTAAACTTAAAAGTAATAAATGAGGGACGAAAGATACCAAAGGGACAGTCAAACTCATAAATCTAAAACAAACTGACAACGCCATGGCTAAAAATGAAAAAGACAAACAGAAAAACAATAGTACACATGACACAACATAGAAAACTAAAGAATAAACAACACGAACCCCACCAAAAACTAGGGGTGATCTCAGGTGCTCCGGAAGGGTAAGCAGATCCTGCTCCACATGCGGCACCCGTCGTGTTGCTTATGTGATAACAAATCCGGTAAATAGTCTAATTCGGTAGGTCACATTCAGGAAAGGTAAGGGGATTGTAGTTACGACGTAAGGAACATATCCGAAAATATTGGAAAGCTGAAATCATCATTTTTGTCGTAAAGTTTTGTTTTCAACCGACCCTCATTGTCAATTTCTAGATGTAAGTCAAGATATGAGGCCGACTTAACTGTATCTGTAGTATCATTTACCTCTAGCTCGATTGGATAGATGCGTTCCACATAGTCACCAAATTTTGAATTATTTAGTGAAAGAACATCATCTATATAGCGAAACGTAGATAAATAAAGTATAACGTTCACGCACCCATAAATAAAGTATAAAGTTCACGCACCCATATTGTTCCGATTGCTAAAGACTTTTGCATCCGTCGACATTATCTTCGATTAAAGTAGTATTGATCTGACAACCGCTGTGCATGTATACTTTAACGACCTTTAAATGAATGACAAATGACAACATTGTCATTTTTGAATGACAATTAAACAGTGTGGGGAAAGATAACAGTCACTTTCGTTTTTCGTTTTTTGTTTTTGTGAAATCAAAAATGAAAAATGAAAACACTTTCATTTTTCGATTTTAGTTTTTGAGAATCAAAAATGAAAAATGAAAATACTTTTGTTTTTCGATTTTTAACCGGATTTTTGTGACAAAAATGTCGGTTATTGATTTGGGGATGTACGGCGGGCGGGCGGGCGGCAATCAAATGTTGTCCGTGCATTAAATCATGAACCGTTCAACCAAAGCTTTTAAACTTTTAATATGTTATTACTGACAACTATACGAAGGTCAAGTTCAATAATGGCGATTTTGACTTTTACCGTTCATGAGTTATGGTTCTTGAAAGATTGAAAAATGGAGTTGTCCGTGTATTTACGCATGAACTGTTCTACCAAAGCTTCCCAAATTTTAATATGTTGTTACTAATGACAGAATGGAGGTCAAGTTCAATAATGACGAATTTGAATTTTACCGTTCAGGAGTTATGGTTCTTGAAAGATTGAAAAATGGAGTTTCCAGTCGTGTCCGTGCATTTATGCATGAACTGTTCTACCAAAGCTTCCGAAATTTTAATATGCTGTTACTGATGACAAAATGGAGGTCAAGTTCAATAATGACGATTTTGACTTTTACCGTTCAGGAGTTATGGTTCTTGAAAGATTGAAAAATGGTGTTTCCCGTCGTGTCCGTGCATTTTCTCATGAACCATTCAACCAAAGCTTTTGAAATTTTAATATGTTGTTACTGATGACAAAATAGAGGTCAAGTTCAATAATGACGATTTTGACTTTTACCGTTCAGGAGTTATGGTTCTTGAAAGATCGTAAAATGGTGTTTCCATTCACGTTGTTGCATTTACTCATGAACCATTCAATCTAAGCTTTTCAAATTTTAATATGTTGATACTGATGACAAAATGGAGGTCAAATTTGATATTGACGATTTTCACTCTCACCATTCATCAGTAATGGTTCTTGTGATATTGCCAGGACACAAATAAATGTTAATAAATCCGGTTTGCTGTCGTTGTGACAGCCTCTTGTTGTTTTGTGAAATAAAAAATGAAAAACGAAAACACTTTTGTTTTTCATTTTGGTTTTTAAGAAATCAAAAACAAAAAATGAAAACACTTTCGTTTTTTGTTTTTTGTTTATGATATTTCAAAACGAAAAACGAATGGACGCAGATATACACGGACCGTTATCAGCCCTCGGTCAATATGAAAAATGGCATGACACAATCTTATAATATAATCAGTACAATAGTAAATGAAATTTACCTTGCAGAAGTCTACTATACGGTCCGTCAGTTATGTTGTAGTGTATTTCATTAGATTAATACATTCCTTTGAAGAAGCAAAAATCCCAAAAGCGCTTTCTCGACTGTTGTTGGGACCAAATGATAGAAAAAAGTCAAATCGCTGTAACTCATTAAAGAATAATGTTATGTTAAGCAGATCTTTTATTATTCAGTTCGGAAGCTCCACTCATACTTTTTTCTTTATTTAATTGAACCTTTTCACTTTACTTCAACCGTAACCTTAAGACCCTGTTTACATATTATTTCATTCACAATCTCACTCATGTCTCCATAAAACATAAATAGACGTTTTTAAATTGGAAGGTGTTTAAAATAAAACAATTATGTCCAATAAACTAATGGATTTTTTTAAGCGACTGTCAGACAGTCTAGCTAGAGGTTAATCTAGCATTAAACCAGTTTACACATTAGAAAATACCTGTACAAAGTCATGAATATAACAGTTGTTATCCATTCGTTTGATGTGTTTTGAACTTTTGATTTTGCCATTTGATTATGAAATTTCCTTTTTGAATTTCCATCGGAGTTCGGTACTTGTGTTACTTTACTTTTTTATCCACTACGGGAATTTTTCATTAAATTTATCATTCGAATCGGGACCATATAGTGTTCCCAGGTTAAATACAATGATCTAGAGAGGAATTCAACCAGAGCAACATAAACACTAACAAACCATAACAGACAAGGGTTACCAGCAAAACATATAATGATTATATTATACAATATATTTTGAGTTGCTGCCTTAAGTTTAAGTTTACCCTAATCCCTTTCTAAACCAAGCGTCAATTTGGAAGACTATGAACAAAAAGCAATGTTATTTCCAGTGTGGTAAATTTCTATCTTAAATTAAAAGTCAGTTCATATATTTCTAATATGCAGACGTTAACACCTTATTGTGGTCGAAAGTAAATCATAATGTGAAAAAGATAACAGACAGACAGTCTTAGAACAACAGACACCACTGCTCATACATTAGCACATAGTTATGCCAAGACGACAAATCAACAATAAAAATGTACGTAGGCTAACAGACGGTCACACATGAAGCTAAGATCATAGTATCTTGATAACGTGTAATGGATGAATCGGTCAAACAGACACTTATGTGACTACGCAATGCGAGAATAAAATATATTTAATTGGTTCATTTGTGTATATAACATAAACAATAAATTGTATGACAATTGCAAAATCTAGCACTACTGATCATAGAAAATTATGCAAAATATAAATCTGTTTATATATATGAGGATGACAAATAATCTTTTACAAATCTTTAAAAGTTTAGATTATAGCAAAACAAACTAAACCATTTACATGCATATGGAATAGTATGTCCAAACAATGCCGATATAGTGTGTCATACAAACTTTATAACATCAACCATTTATATATTTATTCACATAATTATAGCTTTGATATAAACGTACTGTATTTGAGGAAAACAATGACACTAAGACAAATATAACAAATTATAATACCTCAGTATGTTTTTCTATATAAAAGATAATGAAATAACTGTGCTGTTTAATAGTTTAACAATCATATTTCCAGTACTTTTTCATGCTTTTTTTTCATTGGACAAAAATGATGTCATTAACTATTCTGCTTGGATTTGTGTGCTTGGCAACTTCAAACTCTAATATCGTAAACGGTATAATCTGATTGTAATTTCACGTACAAGAAGCATTATGAAAGAGAAAGAAAATCCTCTCTTGCATTTGTTTATGATCTAAAATATAGAACCGTATTCTAAACTTGTATTTGCGTTTGGTGTACTTCAGCTAGAAATTATTGTATGCACGGAAATTTTACCACAAGTATTTCTAGTCTTTATGCAATTAATGATATATTTATAAATACAACACGAACTATAAAAAAACGTATAGTTTATCTTGTGCATGTCAAGTGACATTTTTCTTTCCTTTCAGATGATATATGTACTTTTAGAAAATTTAATTTGGTATTTAAAATACTTAATGACTGTGTTGTTCGGTATAATAAAACACCTAATGACTGGTTGTGTGGGTAATAGCTAGACTGTTGTCCCTCCGCATACCAACATGCTATTACCCTCACACCCAGTCAATAGGTGTATACTACTAAAAACAAGTCTAATTTTAAAAATGTCAATAAACATAAGAAAGTGTATAAATAATAATCACTATAACTAAATCAATAAAATCAAATTAACAAATAATACTAAATCTCAAAAAGTATACAACTAATTAAAAGTAAATATAAAAAGCAACTTTAGACGCAAATATTCTGTCTTCTATCCATTGCAAAGTATGCTGCACATTCCCGGCATTTCTTCTATTCTAATCTGTTGAATATAAGAATTAATATTTACAAAAGACAAATCAATTATATCATGTAACTTGTTGTAAGCATATAGTCATTGTGATTGTGTATGCAGATGTATGGTAATGAGACTCGCAATAGTTCAAATGTTGCACGGCCAATATTCTATAGTTAGTGATTTCTTAGAATAAGTTTTGATCTTAAAACTATTTCCAAATTGCAATCGAGTTCAGTTTTAATTTGTTTACGTCGTCTTGTTTTCATACAAACTCAAGATCTTGCTCATTTATTAGTTTAAAATGTGTGGTAGACTGGTTATTTTTTTGCCATGATGTTACCATTTTGTTTTCGACTGCTGAGTTTGAAATTCCATATTGCATTTTATCGTCTGATAGTGACTGGTCTGTAGTCCTATTACATTTTGTTTCATTGGTTATTTGGGGAACGATTATTTCCCTATAAGGGGGGTTATTTTTTTTACCTAAAAAAAATATTCTGATCCCTAATTTGATGAGGAAAAATTATGGTCAAGCATAATATGACAAAATCAAAATCTTAATTAAGATTTTCCCCATACCTTACAGTGTTAAATTTTCTTACAAAAAACATACCCCCCTCCCCCCGTTTAAAGTTAAATGATTGATCCCTTATAGTGCCCAGTTCCATTGCGAAGGTAAAAATCAACGTTTATTTACGTCATTTTCACACAATAATAAGATATTTTCCTTCAAAAAATGTAACACCATTTTCATTATCTTGAAAAGTTTTTAAAGCCAGATTTCACAGGTGAGACGGATTTTGTAATCATAAAATTCGTGTTATTTAATAACATGAATGTTTTGATTTCTATATTAACTGTGAATCTTACTTTTTTCTGTACTCCTGCAAGGAATGAATGGTTTCATCGAGAAATCCTTTTAGATCTGGCGCCTCAATGTGATATGGTTCTATAACATCCTTTGCCTCACTGGTCAAATCGCACATATCCCTCTTCAGGGTCTGATATGATACCAAAAACGAAACAGCGTGCTCTTCTGACAAAAGTGTTTTAAGACTTTCATACACAGCTGTTTGTTTTCTGTGAATTCTTTCTTTATTTTTCCAAGCACTTTGTAGCTCCTCCTTCTTCCACTGAGTTTCATCCTCTACTTCATTGACTTTGATATCAGTCTTTGTCTCAATTAATTTCTGCAGATCTTTACTAACATGTCGGATTCTAGCAATAGCATCTCCCGATTCCTCGTCCAACTCCGGTATGTTGACCATCTTTGTTTTCTCAGCCAATTTTGATATGCTCTGAAGTTGATCTTTCATATCTGATAATTTGGATTTCGCGAGTCTTTTAATTTCGTCGGATTTTTCTATGATACCAGACAAGCCATGTTCCTTGTGATCAGATGTTATGCATGTATTACAAACCAGGGTATTGCATTTAATGCAGTAAAAGGTGTATTCAGATTTGTGGAACTCGCACATTAATTTTACGGCTGATGGATTAACGCAATTCAGATCGATTACAGTGTGTTTCTTTGAGGGAAGTGGTTTATCATGAGTGTCTCTACAAGGTTTACAAAATGCTGATTTGCAGTCATAGCAGAAGAAAATACCTCTGTTGTCACAGAAAACACAAGTGCTCGTTGAAGCCTGCGCTGAACATACCTAAATAGAGATTAAAGAAGTTGAATTATTTTAAAATCGACGTATTACCGAACGTATATCTGTCACTCTACATTAAACAACTAAATGGCGCTAAAAATGTTATTAAAAATCAAACATCACCCTTATGTATGTCTATCATCTCACATATTTTTGACGTGCTCTATGACTATGTCATTATTGTTTTATTTAAAAGTCAGCTCGGTATACTTCGTCAATAAAACACGAAAGTAAATTAGCAAACAAACCTTTCACTGATTGGTATGTTCTCTGTTGATCATATTATGTTATTGATTCGTCATAAATGTACAAAAATCGTGAATAGAGGACATATTTTAGTATCTGATTGAATACTACTGCTGTCTTTTGTTATCATCATTCATCAAAATTGTTATCAGTAATTAAATCATGAAACCCTATCTTGATTTTTTTCTATACCTATCAAAATATGAAGTCTAACGATAGACTGAACACCTGTCCTTTGTTCCAGGAAAAAACGAGTTAGCTCTCCCTTATCTAACAGTGCCCAGGACTTTGGTTACACACCAAGTCCTTAAAATATGTTCAACTTCATTGTCTTGTAAGGGATATTAGATTTACAGATAAACATGAAGATGGAATATTTGATAGAGGGACAAAGACAAGATAACATAATGCAAAATGTTTTTTTTAGAAACTTAATTTAAAACGATAATAAGTACTAGTATATGATATTGAACACTTATTTTACTTCACCCTGTTCGAACGAACAGTAATAAATCCTACTTCTGTTGGTGTTTGAGATTGTGGTACAGCTCCTTCTGATTGTGATTCAGATGTATCTGTTCTTCCTTCTTTTTCTTTCTGAAGGTTAGTATTTTTTCTGTTCTTTCTGCTCCAAATCCCAGTTTCAAACGATGTCCAGACATTTGAATTGATCGGGTCTGAAACAAAACAAAATACGTCTTGTTAAATTATGATAGGAGTAAAATTAAAAACTGAAATGTTCTACTTTGAGTGTTTATAGATCTCTAACGGACAAATATTCACGGTTACTGCTTAGTATTTTGTAACAATAATATAATACTGTCTAGTTTAAGGATTTCAAATCTTAACTTATGCATACATAAGTCATGTACCGAAAAAAAAATTTAACAAAGAAATTAACCCGGTATTGAAAGATGATTGTCACATATTTAACAACATTTATAAGTCATATACTATCATTTTAACACACAAATGACATCACTCCATCTCCCTTGGTGATAAGTCGGACAAGGAATTTACTGGTTTGTAGGTTTTAATATAGCCATTTGGCTGTTTAAAACAATTCCGTTCTATGTTACGTTCATGGAACAGATTGTTGTCGGACGACACGGAAAAGTTATTAAAAAAATCATAGATACACTATTTGATGTCAAGAAATTTCTCATATAAAAGAGGAAGACAGTATGCCAGTTTAAACGATGAAGCTATAATGTTTTGGTTTATACCAATACATTTTTTTTCAATAAATCTCAATCTTAAGCTGTATATAACAATTATGTTTTTTTTCTAAAATATCACTTTTCTATGTAAAATGTCTGCATACACATGTATACAAAGAAATGTTTAGTATCAAATCAAGTAATTAATTTATTGAAAGAAAGGATAATCGGACTAAATGATATGATAGAATTTGAGTTTGAGTTATTTCTCTTTGCTACCATTTTTAATGGTTGATTTCTTATTATTTTACAAATTGTAACATGCTGTAAAACCATGTCTGATAGAAAAAAACGTAAAGAGGATTCAAACAAGGGCTAAAAGAAACAAAAATTGTTCAGAAAACAACAACTCTTTCTTAAGACTAGTGGTCAGTAAAAGAATTATAATTTTACCTGATTTTAAAAGATTTTTCACAATAAGACATCAAACATGCTGAACAAAGGGAAGTAACTCTTGTTCAAATTGAAACCAAATAACAGCATGCAGGTTACAATCTGTCATTAGCTCTTTTGGGACCAGTCGAAAATGAGCATAACATGGTATTCATAAACTAAAAAAACATGGCAGATTTTGATTGGGTGGAGTATGCCACAAATAATAAAACAAAAATTCTTCCTGAAATCTTATGAATTCTTGGTTGTAGCAATGACAAAATGATTGACAGTCACCCTTGACAACTGTAAATTACACCTAGAAGCAACGCGACCATATCATTTTTTTTTTTTATGAAATATGTTAACGCCTTTAATATTCTTTATTTTACAAAAGGTTTTATAAAAACATCAACTAAATAAAATCAGTACAGCAAGAAACATTACTATTGTCGGCAATGTAAAAATCAATTGTTTTTTACATTCTGGATGCATCCATATTAATAATATGGATGCATGCAGAATTAAACAAATAAATAATAAAAACAGTTCACAGTACACAACACATTTATTAAATCGATAATATTTTCAGTAGAATTAATAGAGATTTCCCATTTGATGACTATCGAATTCATAAAAAAATATAGTTTATCGAATAGTTCTGTAATGTTCACTCCAAAATAACACTCTCTGACAACGCTGGTGCTTCCACCGTGTGTATTTTTTGTAATCTTAACGTTTACAAATCTTCATTATTTCATTGCCATCCCAGAAAAAAAAAAACAAATCATGAAGTAACGACAAAATTGGATGAACACTTCATGGTCCATATTTGTCAATCCGATTGATATTCCTCTCCAACTTAATCACCAACTTTATTGTTTGTAAGATAAAAGCTTTATATGGATAGTCAGATTAATAAGTTAAAAAAACGTGTACATCCAGTTTTCTTTTTGTTATTCTATGCTGACTTGATTAATAAATAGAAATCAAAGTGCTTGAACGCACTGAAAGGTATAGATTGTTTTCATTTCGCGATAGAAACTAAACTTAAATATTTAATAGGATTGGAAGGCAATAGTTGGAGATAACATTGTAGATGGTTTAACTACAATCATGAACAGAGGCAGATAACTCCAATTTTAAAAATACTCCTACAATGCTATGATTGATACACCAGATACTAGATTGATGTACCTTAAACAAGTGATATATTTTCTTGAAAAAGTACGGTAAACGGTATATAAAAATATCATTTGTAAAAACCTTTAAAATAAGCTTATTTGTCTCGTAAATTTCTTGAATGTTATGGATAGGATGTCGACGACTGTTGGTATCAATGAATTATGCTTTGTTTATGTCAACAGTGGTGATAAAGTTGAAAAAAATTAAATATCAAGCCAGTAACATAAGGGTATTAATTGCATGAAGAAAACTTAACCTCCAAAAATGAGAAACATGTGAACATGGATTCAGATAGTATAAAGGTAAAGAAAAATATTCTCCAAAGAAATGTTGTTATCCAAGGCAAAATTTTATAACTTTTTATCATGAAAGTTTGTCCGTTCCTCTGAAATAATGTCCTGAAAAAGACCAATTCCTACATGAAATGTTGTCCATATACAGACGTTATTCGTAGATGAACCGTATGAAATTTTGTCTTGTTAAAGAAAGAATATCCAAAGTTGTACATTGAAACATTTTTAAAAGATGGGCGGCCTTGAAATTTTAACTTATGTTTACATGGGCAGAAATAGATATTGATTGGTAACAACAAACACACCTGCTTAACTTATTTATGCAGCAATCCAAGGATGTGCACATACTTTTCATGAACAATATTTAAAAACAATTCCAGCAAAATTAACAATGTCATGGGAATTATGAAGAAATTTTTGGAAATTTCTCAAGAAGAAGGTGACAAGTTCTCATGGACAAGGACAGTATTTCATTATGAAATAACGACCGTGGACAATATTTTACGGGGGACACATTATTATGTTACATAAGCATACTTAAAAATTTAAAGGACTGCATATACATAGAAAAATTAAATCGTTGGATATGTATGAGATTGTATATACCTTTGCAGGCTTCCTTTTCAATGCTTGATATGGATCATATGATCTTGCTAGGGTAAAGTACTCCCATGCTGTATCAATAACTCCACATTTGTCAAATTGGGTCCTAATAGCCTTGGTCAAAATGTTGTAACCAGTTGATTTTGTGAAGATGTCAAGGTTGAAAGGATAGTCTTTAGGTGAAGTGTCAGGTGGTTTCCTAAACTGAAATGTTGGTGGATACATGGATTACAAACTTTCATGCACAATTCATTTATCAACATCCTTCAGTGAAATTGCTGGTTTAAGGTAGCACTACAGGCTACCAATGATTTTTTGTAGATATTTTTTTTATCACATAATTTTGAAGTAAGTACAGTTTGTAAAAATCCCAAAGTCATCATCATATCACAAAAGTGAGTTAATTGATAATGAACTGATGTAAATAAACACACATGGTAATTAATCTAAATATATAGGTATTAGGGAGGGGCTAATCTCTCAATCATCTGTTGATACCAGTGTCCAGCTGTTAATCCTTAACCACAATATAAATATAATTTGTGGTCTTATCTCATTGTATTGCAACAAATATATCTTTTTTTAACATTGAAGTAAACAGAGAAAAATAAAAAGATATTAAAAAGTAATAAATCTACCAAAATGAAGAAAAAAACTATGGATAAAAGTGTGAAAGTATCTTTGAAAGCCTCTAACTGTCGGTATACTGTTCTTCTCCTTGGTCTTTTACATTTAAAAGACGAACGTGTCTTCGGTTAGGAGTTTTCTGCAATTTAACCAATCTTAAGTTTATGTGAAATTTTTTATTTCGATAAATCTCAAAAATCATGTAGGACAGTCTATTTTCAGAAAAGGGATGGTCTTGATCTTTTCATGAACATGTCTTTTAATGCACAATTTTAATGATCTAGCTAGTTTCAGTCAAAGAACATGTATATTTCTTTTTAAAATACAAATGAAAATTATTCTGTACTGTGAGAATAATTATGTTAAATATTGTTTATATGCAGCTGGTCAATCCTGTCTCTTATATGTAGACTGATTTGACAGAGGAGGAGTTTTGTCTATATTTAATTACTTCATCACAGATGTTAGTCAAATCTGTAACGTAAAACTCCCGCCAATTGCCAAACTTGTGTTGGGCAGTGCACATATAATGCAAAATTTACAACTGTAGAGTATCAAAGACACAAAGTGTCTGGTTCTATTTTTCTGGTTAGAGAAATGCTTGTATTTATATTGCATTTATAGGGGTTCTTTGATGAAATATTGTTAGGAAAAAATGAAAATTAAAACTATACGGATACCCCCTTTGACTTGACATTGATATATGTGATTAAAGGGAGTATTTTCTACAATACCATGTCCCGGTTTTTGGATAATTTGTTTCTAAATGAATTATATGTCTCCAAATATGAAAGTCGAAACGAGGTTTGGCAACCAGCAATTAAATCAATATATCTTACTGAAGGCATATATCAAAAATCTGAGACACGGTTTTGCAGCTGGTGTATAGTTGATTAAAGGGATGAAAACACTTTTTTACTACCATTTGACCTGAATGTGCCATTTTCATCCAAGTTGGAAGACCATTTTTTTAGCAATAAATGAGCTATATTTTGATATAAATCAGATTAGGAAAGAGTAATATTTCAGCTCTAAAATGAGTTAAAGATTTTTTAAATCCATTGAGTAGTTTTGGAGAAATTTATCTTTAAAGACTGTTGGTTGGAGTCCTAAAATTGAAACTCTAAAGCTACCTTTAAACCAAAAAAAATTATATGTCTCACATACTAATGATTGTAAAATATTTCTGACTGACAGTATAAAAAACCTTATTATTACCAATAGTCCACTAAAATAAGGTAAATGTCAGATAGTTTATACAAGACTAATATATGTATCACACAATGATTCTGTAAACCTGATACAATTCACTTCTCCCAAATCGTAATGTTGATAGTGACTGTGAAGCTGACTTGAACACGAAAACTTAGCTCTGTTCAGTTAACCATGAAAATAAGGTCAATATTGTACAAACAAGTATATAATTGAATATAATTATAATGTTTTATTTCAGGGTTTAATTTGTTTAAATTTGGATAGTTGTTCATCATAATAATTATTTCTAACATTCTTATGATTATTTGTATAATTGGTTTTTAGGGACAAGTGATATCTTTAAGTTGACTCCAATTTACATTTAAGAAAAAGCAGTACACATCATCCATTTACTAAAATTAAAAATTAAAAAAAAACCTATAAATGGTCTGTAGCTATATTTTCTGTGTTTACCCATTTTAACTTCTGAATAATTACCAATTATCGGAAATTGAAAGATAAACTGCCTGTTTTAAACTTTGAAGTTTAATTAGATAAGTAAAACAGCAATTGCAAATTATATTTTATTGGCCAAAAAAAAAGTAATAAAACCTTTTTACTGTAGATTTCCATGTAGATAGCAAATGCATGACAAATTGTGATACAATTCAAGAGAAGAAGAAACAAAATACCTGATATGTCTCATTGTATTGCTCAAAATCAATCGCAGGTGAGACAATAAAAAACATAAGTTTTCGACCACACTTTTACTGTTTCAAAATTAATGTTGAAGTGAAAACAGTGAATGTTGAATCTATATTTATAAATACAGTTAAGACGTTTAAAGGAATATGATTTTAAATGTAAATAAAATAGGAATCAAAAATTTCAGTGATCTGCCTAGCTATAATAGTTAAGGCAGAAATCTTATTTTTGATAATTATAACAGCACAATACTTTCCACCTATCATTAAAAAGGGTATACTGAATATTACATTGCAGAATAAAACCGCTTTTGTTCTTTGATACTAATATAACTATATAACTTTATTAATGATGGATACCTCAGTTGCTTTTTTTTCAATGATTCCTTTGTTGCAACAAGA
This sequence comes from Mytilus edulis, assembly GCF_963676685.1. Taxonomy (NCBI): domain Eukaryota; kingdom Metazoa; phylum Mollusca; class Bivalvia; order Mytilida; family Mytilidae; genus Mytilus; species Mytilus edulis. The sequence goes on along the minus strand of NC_092351.1, from coordinate 74,793,428 downwards.
TCCCTGTATATATATTCTGCAGCCTTTCTTTCATCTTCATTTCCACCGAAATTTATAGAATTACCAACAAACTTTGATAGATTGGGTCTGTGGTGATCCTTTTGAGCTTCAGGCAACACTATAATACTAATCTAAAAGGCAAAAAGCTCAGCTTTATAAATACAAATGTACTAGAAATAAATTTAAAAGGAAATTAATAAAAAAAATTACCATGTCTCTTAGCGATGACAAGTTTTTAAGGGTGTATTTTCTCAACTCTGGATCAAACTATTGGAATATCCATCAAAGGACTGTTTAAATTCCCCAATCAGGAAATACCCATCATAACGTTATGCATGGTCAGCGATTGTCATCTTTAATAAGAATCTGTAAATGCTTTTGTAAATTCAATACAAAGCATAAAAATATATATCATGCATATCCTGATTTAAAAAAATAATGTAATGAGTTAAAATACTAGAACATAACACTAATTTGACTGAAATATGAACATGATTATCAATTTTACAAAGTATTAAAATCATATATATGTATTTAATCAGCAAGTCTAAAAGGGTACAACATCTTCAAAACAGTTTAACTAAACTCGAAAGAAGGATCATGGTCAGGCTTCTTATTAATCTCGCATCAGAGAGCTGACACTCTGCCCCGCGATGTAGTTAGCTTAGTCCATTATCACAACAGCTCTTACCTTGTCTGTTGGTTTAATCACAATATCATCTCGGTTGCTCAGCGAAGAATCTCGTCAGAAGAGGTAAAACGACGAGTACTTGTCGTTTGCTAAATAAACAACATCCGATTTATTTTATCGATAACTTTTTCCAGTGTAGCAGATTTGCTTGGTTTTAGAATCCATAAACTCTTCTTTTAAAAACGCGGAATTCTTATTTCTTCCTCCGAGTCCGAACTGTCGGAGTCGTTTCCTTGATCATTGTACGTTTCTAAATTTGAAACGTTTTTAAAACGCAAGAATGGTCATCGAAGTGACTAGAACTGCAAGACACGCCCAGGCTGATCTCAAAAACCTTACCATCACTAACATAGACCACAACGGAGGTTTGTCAAAGGCTGCCACACACTTGCTCGGGAAAGTTTTTAGATAAGAAAGTTAAGGAAAGTTTCCCAAAAAGACATAATGAAAATACATGATTTCTAGAATGAGTCCCCGCCATTACTTAATTGAGTCTAGTAACTCACGACAGCTTTCAGTATAGGACTCTTGCAGTTTTGAGGAATATATTCCTCTTCCCAAACATCAATATTGAAAAAAATTATCAGCGTGTTGATTCGTGTGAATTTGTACAACGATCAAGATTGTTATTTCAGTTTGACTACCACATGTCAAGATTAAAATTATTTGACATTTTTTTTATGAAGAATATTAGTAATCCGAAATATTTAACAATTGGTCATGATTTCACTTATTTTGTTTTTGTGATGTCGCACTCTTTTATACTTGCTTATTGTATATTATATTTTGCTATGTACTGTATCATAATTATATGACCTATCGACCCGTAAAATTTATCGTTGGCTTATATTCATGTATATAATTTATATATGTGTATGTTCATTTGTTTATCATAATGATTGTTCCACTCAGTTTATCATTAACAATGGATATGTAATACTACCAGAAAAGCTTGACCATGACCCTACTAGCGGCTTTAGTTCTTTCTTTTGTGATATTGTACCCTTTTATACATGCCTACTATATATATGTATATATGATTTAAATACTTTATTAACACAGACAAGTCTCTCCTATCGTCTAGGTAAACGTTGTATACAAAAATGGGTTCGGTGTCCATGGGACACATATGATGCCCCCGCTTGCTTATCATATAAGTTATGAAGGTACATAGCTAAAGAACGGTAAAATTGAAGCTACCAAACATATAAATTGATCTGAGTTTTATCGTAATAAGTATTGTGTATAATTCTCATGACATTTGATTGAGACTAACTTAAGTTAGAGAACAGAAACGAAAAATTCAGGATTTTTTCCATTTATAAAGGGTAATAGCTCTAGAATGGTGAAAGAGACACCACCAAAATTCATATCAATTATGTTGTATATAAGCATTGTGTATTAGTTTCATAACATTTGGTTTAGGAATACTAAAGTTAGAGAACAGAAGCGAAAAAATTAGCAATGTTTATGTTTATAAAGGGGTATAACCCAAGAGCAGAGACTGAATGAAACAGAGATGTAATTGTTTTTCCTTACTGTCTTGATGTTTGGGTAAAGAGATCGCCATGGACTGCACTTAAGAGCAAATTGGATGCTGCGAAAGAATGGTAAAACAATGGAAAATGAATATGGGACAATAATTTCAGTCATGTCAGTTGCAAAAAGTTGAAAAGCTTGGATCAAGGCTTTCTGGTAAATAATATGCCTCCATATAATTTGCCATCATATTTCAAACTTTCAAAGCTTTGGTGAAATGATACAGTGATAAAGAAAATACCTCATTTCTTTTTATTTTTCCTATAAATTTATTAAAAACAAAATAGCTGTTAATAATTACTAACATTGACTGTCTAAATCATTTGTATATCATTTTACTCTTTCATATTCTCAGACTTTCAGGTTATTTTGCACCTAAGTGATCTTTTGGTTCAGTAATTCTTCACGCTTTTCTGGACCACACAGTGTTTTAGAAGGCTTTAACATTCTGAGTATTACAAAATTTTTAGATCTATCTGGTAATTTGGTTCAGCAACTGATGACATTTAACTCGATCAAATTTCATTTATTACTTAAAGTTTGTTATTTGAAAGTTGAATTGATTACGTCTTGTTTGATATTAAAATTATGTGGTGTGTACTAAAACCGTGGTTCTCCCCTGGTCAATGGATGTGTACTGTCGAAGGCACTGAATGTCTGTGACCAATGCTTAAATGATTGACAAACAAATAAACCAATTCTGTTGGGCAGGTGTTTAGTTCTGGTTTTTATTTTTTATCGGCGTCTTTCCCATCCATTACAATAAGTTTTTGCTAAAATATGATAGGGCTTAAAACGTATTTTGGCAATTGATTATTTTGTATTTCAGTATATGGCCATACAAAGACTTGATTGGCAATTTTCGTTACGGCCGTTAACATGTTTCACAATGGTGTAGCATAATCAAATTGTATTGACGTGGCTTTGTCACTTCATATTGATCTGGTCATGGATGGTCAATTACAAACACCTTATTCTGCCTGTGCTGTTGTTGCAAGGATGACGTGTTTCTCACTAAACAATTGTTTGGTAACAGCATGTTTACGCATTCATGTTTGCAATATTTGTATAGCCTGATTCAGGTTTGCATAGCTCAACCTCGGCAATATAGAAATGCAACATTTTTAATGAAATAAGTGTGGGCACATCTTCGCTAGCCAAGGCTTACGACCCACTTCCCTCCTCTCCACCCTTGGCGGCTTGGGATAGAATTTCGGAGACATAAGGTAATGATTTTCATTGTTGCAGTCGAAACTCGCTGCATCCAATCAAAAAGCGCATATAACATGATCACGTGTAAATGTAGAAAGTGTATGTAAACAATTGCCAAGTGCTTATTGTGCAACAAGTCTTTACATCCCTAAACATACGACTATATTTAGTGACAATTTGATTGTTTTTTATCGACTAATAGAAGTTCCTATGTATGTTTCTTGCACAAATGCATGAATGTCAACGTATATTTTCGTTTCCTGCTTTACCAAGTGTGTAGAATCTAGACGCTACCGTGTTTTTACCTCCAAATTGAAGAGTTCAAGTGCTACCATTGGTCAAGAATAATGTATTCGGAATGGGCGTGACTTTAATCTACCGATAGATGGCTCAACATTGTTATAAACAATGTTGGCTTAATCTGCTTAGGGTGGAGAGGAGGGAAGTGGATCGTAACCAATGGCTAGAGTAGATGATGTGGGCATGGATTTAAAGAATTGACTAATGAATAAAACAAGCGACGAAAATGTTTTCGTTGTTTTAAAATTTGGCTTTGAGAAATTCCTGCGACTTTAATCATCCGGTATGTCCAATAACATCAGGAAAATCTTGTATTGAATGTTTCTAGACATCATGAAGTATGGTAAGCATGAATAGTAAATATATGAGAATCAATCATGAACAAAAAATTAACCAAATGTGCGTTGCCTCTTTAAAGTCTGTCAATATGATTATAGGTGTAACACCACTAATTCAGGCCCGGCCAGAAAGCACATACCAGAAAGTAGTACATATTTAACACAAAATAGTTCCTACGCATGGACATAACTTTCAATATATTTAGAATATTTTATTAATTTTGGTATCAAATGAAAGCTGCATGACTGGTGATCATTTCAGAACAATTTTTGACTGATAAATTTGAATAATAAAAAAATGGCATGAAATTTAAAAAGGAGGGTACATTTTGCCTTTTTGTCAGATCCGAAGTACCTGTTTTGGTACATCCGAAGTTCCGGGAACCAGTTCTTTCTTATATGCAATGTAAGTTATGTTGATTTTTTCAGTACAGGACACCAGAAGGTGTTGCTTTGACATGCAATGATTGTCATTTTATTTGAACTTAAGATAAAAGAGCTGTGACCACTCGAAATTAAGGAATTTAACATAGAAAGCAATGGGGCCATTAATTAGTGGTGTACTTCCTATAAGCAGATGTGGTATGATGACCACTCTACAACTCTCCACAAGAGACTAAATGACACAGAAATTAACAGCTATAGGCCACCATACGATAGTATATCAAAGAACCGCAATAATTCATTCTGAAGTTTAATTTTGAACCATATGGGCGTTAATTTGAAAACCACCAATTATTTAAAATCTCAATACATGGTTAGAATTGCCATATCACATAACCCAAATTTTTCGATTTTTAATAAAAACAAACAAAGCTTGATTTTGGACCTATAATTTGGACCTCCATGTGGATCAATTCAAAAATAAGGCCTCAAAACCAAATTCTTAATATACGGTTATAAACAGCATTCTAAAGAACGACTTAAAACTATACTCCATTGGAATTGGTCCAGAATGAAGCAATTCAGACAAAGTATTAAAGGATTAGAAACATCGCTTTTGACTTTTTTGTTCTTACCGGTTAGGGCAATAACTACTGAAATCAATTTCAACCTATCTTTTTTCTTATAAAACCTTATGGTACAATTTCGTTAAGAGATCCACAGGTTTAAATACTCAAGTTATTGTCCCGAAACCAGAAATCCTTGTATTTTGGCCCTTTTTTTACTACAAATTACTAAACGGTTTGTGCCATTACCCCAAATTTTAATCCTGACCTTCTTTTTGAGGACAGGAACATTCTGGAAAAAATTCATAGCGATGCATACACTCATGCACAAGTAATTATCCGGAAACAAGAACAATCTTCTTTTTGGTCCTTATTCCTTAATAGTTATATGACAATAACCCCTTAATCAATATCTAGCTTTATTTTGTGGAATTGAACCTTGTGGTACAATTTCAAAGAGATCCAAATACTTCTGACGACGTTGACGACAAAGACAACAACACCATACCAATATCATAATTATACGACTACACGATTTATGGTGAGGGTATTAGGCTGAATCAGTGATTTAAGTTTCCCTCTTAAAATTATTAGAAGTATGATGGTTTTTGTTGTTATGATTAAAATTTATTAATATGCTCAGTCTTCTGACCCTTTGAAAGAAAAAGATAAAGTTGTATTTGTAAAGTGCCTATATTATATATAAAAGAGTTTCATATTATATTTAGACCCAATAAAAAGGTTAAATAGACTTTAAATTTTAAACAGTTGTTACGTTATCATTTATGTTATGCCAGTACCAGATATATGAATGTATTAAGAGCAATTCTCTGTAACCACCAACCTTTTTATATAGGGGGTCCGGCACGCATAGTCACCGATTTTCATGAAACTTAGCCAAAACATGTGATCATGTAAAAAAGTAAGAAAATGCCCACCCAAATGTTGCTAGGTCATGGTTGCCATGGCAACCAAGTGAATGAGATTTCCCGCAAATTTTGAGGAATTTAGCATCGAAAAAACAACTAATTTGCAGTCATTCGTAATCAAAACTAGGTTTTATTTAATGATATTTGTAAATATTTTTTAGAAACATGAAACTTAACAAACAAAATAGCAATGTCATATATACAAAAATATTTCGGCTGAATATTGTCACAACTGCAGAAGCAGAGGTCATTTTTCAATATAGTTCAGAATACAAATTTTACACATTTTGTATGAAGAAAATAGACATTTTTGCATCCACCTCCATTTAACCTGTGGTTATGAATGAAAAGTATCGATGTTTCTCATCCAAAAATTAAAACAAAATGTTTGGAAAATTAGGTTCTAGGATGGTTGCTATGGAAACAGAAATGTGTCATTTTTGCCTTTTTACCTCTAAAATTTAGCCATTTTTTTTTTAAATAATCCACAAAAAGTAAATATTATTGAATGACTATGAGGTGCAAACTATTGGCAATTAAATTAGCAATAACTTGTCCAAAGGTCAAAGGTCATTGATGACCTTGACCTTTGACCTTATAAATATCTATTGAATTTTGAAAGGAAATATAATAGAAAGCGGCTACTACTATACATGGAGAAAATTATCAGGATGTTTGAAGCCACTTTTTATCAACATATTAAAAATAAAGAGTCAAGGTCATGTCAAAAGTGCTAAGCAACCACCCTTATTTGATAAAAAATGTACCTAGCAACCATACATGATTTCATTCAGGACTATATAAACTATTACATAGACCTAACTTCAAAGGTGTAGAGGGTCTCATCACATAAGTTGTCAACAATCATTCATTTAAAGTGTAAAACTGCCTAGCAACCATTTATTTATATTAGGAAAATGCCTAGCAACCATAGATTTATATTGAAAAAGTGCATAGCAACCGATAAATTATTTAGAAAAACTGAACAGCAACAATTTATTTTAGATTTCATTGGAACACATTTTTTTTTTATAAAAAACACATGTCTAATCCGGAAAAGTAAATAATATCGCAAATTTAATTTCATGAGACTGATTACACATATATACAAAAGTTTAAAAGATGTCGTCTGATGAGACAACTCTCCAGAAGACAACCAAATGTTAATTAAAGGCAAATTATTTATATCTACAAGAAGAAGAGAAAAGGAATATAACTGCTAAGAGATTGACCAGTTTATTTTGGTTTGGAGTTGGCCTTTCGAGCAAAGAAGTTATGCACAGACAATATATTCATTTTCACTCGTTATAACTTATAAGGCTTGATTATTTCATATTGTTCGTCGAACATTTTTTCATTGCATACACACTGTTTTTGTATTTTAAATAGTTTTCAATGTGCATCTAAATGTACAGAAATTTGTTTTTGGCAATATTATTTATCTTCAGATCAAGACACTATCGCATTCATTTCGTTGAACTTCCATCATCCCCATCACAAAAGATAAAATTCTCTTTCCTAACCCCCTTTTTTTAGGAAAAAAATATTTGAAGAAATTTTCTTTTTAATTTCTGAAATCTGAAATGAGAAAGAAATGCCCCCTCCCCCCTTAATTTCAGTTTTACTCACCCCCTTCTTATATATTTTTTCACCCCAATTTTTCAAAAAAACAAAAACTCTTTTCCATCAAGATATGGTCATAATCTCAATTAAAATTTTCCAATGGAGTTTGCAACTATATTAAGCTATTTAAACACATAATAAAAGTCTTAATAGAAAATGACATACAAAATCATTGCTAAGACTAATATTCCTTAATCAGCATTAAATTTTAATAGTAGCTTCTAAAAAATCATTTTTTTAAAACAGCTAATCACCTCAAGACAATATAACATTTCTTTAAATATCAAGTAAATATCAGTGTAAGGAAGGTATCCAAACATATAATTTGTACTTTTTTACAATTGTCCATTTACTAGGAAACTTATGTTTTCTCCCCTTTTTGCGATTCTTACACCATTCTACAAGTTATTGACTGGAAGCAAGAAAAATGCGCAAGCAATTTTTATGCAGTTAAGCTGCACTATGCGAGCATCCTAGATTTGTTTTCCCAATAAATGCTGAAATACTTGCCATTGCTATTATCTAGCTGGCTACTATGTTATATATAACTAATTGAACACAAAGAACAATTGTATGAAATATTTAATCACCGAAAATCTGTTAGAACAAGCAGTGGCAAAAGTCGTAGGAATATTGTTTGTCGTCAATACGTAGTACAACTACATCAGTAATCTATTATATAATAAGTTCAACTGTTCATGCTGTTGGCGGCAATTTCAAACTAGAAGAAGAAATTTTGGTATCTTTACAATTTGGAGGCAGGGGTTCAAATAAGCGTATCTGACTGACAAAAACAACAATAACAATGGCTGTCGTGAAGAAGACAATTAAAATATCGGATTCGATTCCGGAAGCGGATAAGGATAATTCCGGGTTTTGGCGATCAACTACAAAATCCAGGCAGGTGACAAAATACATCTATGCATGGTAAATGAATATAAACACTAGAATTGAAAACCATTAAGATGTAAAAGAAAGAAAAAGCAGAAAATATTTTATACAGAAACTCAAAATTACTTACTGACAAATTTTAATGTCAAAATCCAATACAATATGACAGCTGGGAACAGTATATATGTTCCTGGTCACAGTATACATATTCTTTATCAGTGATAAATGATAATAATGCATGTAAGATGCTTTTAAAATGTAAATAAACTCATCATAGATACCAGGACCAAAAAATTTGATATTTACGCCAGACGCGCGTTTCGTCTACAAAAGACTCATCAGTGACGCTCGAATAAAAAAATGTTTAAAAGGCCAAATAAAGTACGAAGTAAACATATTACTGCAATTTTGAAGGGGTATTTTTTTCTCAATTTTGAAGGGTCAGTTAAAGTAGCTTGAAGTTTCTTACTTTATTTCCTCAAATAATGCAACTATATTATAGACCCATTATATAATACCTGGATGTAAGCAAATCATATGATATGCAGGTGGCGTCCTTTGGGCCACTATACCCCCTCCTGTTTGATGACTTTGAATCGATTGAGATCCCCACCCCTTAACCATATATATTCAAGTATGTGACGGTATAAATAATCAAATGAAATATAGAGGGAGTCCCTAGGGTCAACCTACCCCCTCCTGTTTGGGAACTTTGAAACGGTGGAGATCCCCACCCCTAAACTATGTATTCAAGTATGGGACATTATGATAAATCAAATGCAATATAGGGGGAGTCCTTGTGGTCACTGTACACCCTCATATTTGGGAACTTGGAAATGGTCGAGATCCCCACACTTAAACCATATATACTCATGTACTGTACTATATAAAAAATGAAATATAGGAAGAGTGCCTGTATTCACCCTACCCCCTCCTGTTTGATAACTTCAAAAAGGATGAGATCCCAACTCCTAAACCATACATACTCATGTATGGGACAATTTAACAAATGAAATGAAATATAGGGGAAGTCCCTGTGGTCAGCATACCCCCTCCTGTTTGATAACTTGGAAACGGATGAGATCCCCACCCCACCCTAAACTATATATATACATGTATTGGACAATATGATAAACAAATTGAAATATAGTGGGAGTCCCTGGGGTCACCCTATCCCCTCCTGTTTGAGAACTTGAAAACCGATGAGATCCCCACCCTAAACCATATATATTCATGTGTGGGACAATATAAAAAATCAAATCAAATATAGGGGAAGTCCCTAGGGTCACTTTACCCCGTCCTGTTTGAGAACTTGAAAACCGTCGAGATCCCCACCTCTAAACGATATATTTTCATGTATGGGACAAAATAACAAATCATCTACATTTACTATGGGCAGGTCAGTCAGAACTCACCTTTGATCCCTGTAGTAGTGAACATTTGTCTGATTTGTGTCTCGTAACTTTTGTACTATAGAACACAAACTCAGTTTTTTTCCAGGGAAACCAGTCCATTCATACTATTACATGTTTGTACTTAGTCAACTTGTACTACTAACAGTCATTTAAAACCATTTTACTACCAACTAGTACAACTGCAATTATTGCGAACTTGTACCACTGCAGACTCACCATAAAAATATACATTGATATATGCATTGCTTTTGAAACCTTGATAACATATAAATTATTTGCCTTAATAATTAATAATTAGATAAACATAAATGTACAATACATGAATGTTTAGTGTTGAAGCAACATTGCCACAGTTTTCATAACTACGTTTGCCTTGGTTTTTGGTTAACTTTCTTCGGCGCTAACAGCGCTTTGATTTTTGATTTCGTAAAAGAATTACTCAACTAAGACGAAAATACTAATAAGTATACATCCAACACTCAACTTTAGTGTCGAGTAGAAAAGTCAAAACTGTCAACAGAATTAAAAGGATAACCAAAAAGCACGCAATCTATCTTAAATATCTAAAAACAGCCATAGAAATATTTCCATTCCAAAAATAAGTAATTCCATTTAATTCATATATTTTGTTACAAAAGAGGGACGAAAGATACCAAAGGGACAGTCAAACTCATAAATCTAAAACAAACTGACAACGCCATGGCTAAAAATGAAAAAGACAAACAGAAAAACAATAGTACACATGACACAACATAGAAAACTAAAGAATAAACAACACGAACCCCACCAAAAACTAGGGATGATCTCAGGTGCTCCGGAAGGGTAAGCAGGTCCTGTTCCACATGTGGCACCCGTCGTGTTGCTTATGTGATTTCAAATCCGGTAAATAGTCTAATTCGGTAGGTCACATTCATGAAAGGGAAGGGGATTGTAGTTACGACGTAAGGAACATATCCGATATCATTTGTGAAACGGTTATTTCATAACGGTCAACCAACTCGTGATGGCGGCCGTAAAATTTACGAAGGGATGATTTCAACTTCATCATTTGGAACTCTTGGTTCAATAGCTTCCTTGTGAGCAGTAACCCTCTATCAAGAATATCATGATAGGAAATGCAAGCACGGGAATATCGTATCAATTGGGAGATATATACCCCGTATGCAGGTGCTGCTGGAATGTTACAAAAGTGAGAATAAATGAAATTTACATCAACACAATTTAGTCGAAATATGCATAGTAGAGCCTTTCAAGTACCATCTTGCAGTACAAATGCCCAAAGGGGATGATTACTCTATCCAAGGACTATTAAAGATTTGAATGCTCTACCCACTTATACTGCCATGTCTGAGAGTCTTGATTCTTTTAAGACTGAGTTATTTGATTAATATAAATCCGTTGTTTTTACTTACACGTTTTGATTCTTTTTTTAAATAATCAGAAATGATGGCAGCCATCTAACATCAGAAACAGGTCTGATGCAGAAGCAGAAGAAATGGTTAAATGAGCAAGCATTATATGGGGAATCAAATAGCCAAAGTAGCTAATCTACCTTTCCTTGCAAAACCTCCAATTTCGTCTGTGCTTGTTTTAATACGTAGTAGTCCCAGCATGCTTTTAAAGTAATTGAACCCTTGTTTAACTGATTTAGTATTGCTCGTGACAGAACATTATCATCAGCAGTCTTTTTAAACAGCTCCATGTTAAATAATTTGTCAACAGGATCTAGAGGTAATCGTGCGAACTGTAATGAAAAACAAATGGGATTTTTACCATAAAATATAGTCACTTGTAGTGAAATATTAAAATTATGAGAAACAAAAATAAATGTGCATTGATAAGCTGTTGCCCATGCTGTCATTTAAACAACTCAATAAAATTGAGTTTCAGTAAAATCAGGTTAAAGAATAATTGAGGTCACCTTTTTTGGTAGAGATATTGTGGAATTATTTCCTGCCTTTTGTTGGTTAACAACTAGAGTGGACATGGAAACGTGTTAATATTGTTTGCACTTTTTTATCACATGTATAACTTAATTCCTAGGACTTAAAATGAATTTCAAAAAAGAGCATGAACTTATTTAATACAAGAACTTGTATACATAATTAAATAATAAACTCTTTGACTAGTTAATAATAACTGGAACAAGTACAAGCTAGAGACATAGAATTATTAGAAATTTAGAAAATTCTGATTTTTTTGCTATTTTTTATTTTAAGTATAAATTCATTACGAAAGAAAACAATGGTACCTTCTCCTTTACTATGCCTTTCAGGTCTTTCTCGGCACTCAACATTATTATGTAAAGTCTTTGGGCTTCATCAAGTTCAGCTTTACTTGCAAAGTTTGCAAGGTTACTGACAAATTGATATAAATTATCTCGGACATGTTCCTTCAATGATTCTGGTATAGTGGGTATGACCTAAAATTTTAAAGTACTGCAAAATGATATTGTTCATGAAAATATAAATACATATCTATACTTCTAAAGAAAAAGATTAATTTCATTGAGCTGCAACTTCTCTTTATCCATACAAAGTCACACATATACGTGATATGTAACATAAATATAAATGTAGTGTTTTGTACTTCCTAAATTTGTCTTTGAAACAACTTTTTTCCACAGAAAAAGTCAATTTAGGAGAAGATATCCAAATTCAGAGACCACTAGTATTTATCCATAGATATAGGAAGATATGGTGTGAGTGCCAATGAGACAACTCTCCATCCAAATAACAATTTAAAAAAAAAAGTAAAACATTATAGGTCAATGTACGGCCCTTGGCACACACCGAACAACAAGCTATAAAGGGCCCCAAAATTACTAGTGTAAAACCATTCAAACGGGAAAACCAACGGTTTAATCTATATAAAATAAAAAAAACGAGAAACGAGAAACATATTTATGCTTATGCGCATGCTCATTCAATGTTTTGCCCACAAAATTTTAAAACTTCAACACTTTTCCAATTGTACCGCAATATCATGGGCATATTTTATATAATAATAAGATGATGTTGCATATAATTGCAAATGAGACAACTGACCACCAAAGAAAAAATGATAGAGAATATGTTGGCAACTACTGTTGATTCATTTTATTATATTTTAGGGGTATCAATTTTTGTCAGTCACGGTTATAACTCTTAGTCTATAGGGTTATTACAGAATAATAACATAAATTTGTTATTGTGGACTAAAAAATCAAAGAATAGTGATAACACATGTATGTTACATGTTTCAAAGGAACAATATAGTTAAAATGTACACCATCTGTATACAAGTTCTATCGATTGAACTATTGTCTTTATGTAGACTTAACTATAGAAAGATATAACACTTCATAGTTTGTAAATTTCGCATAGTACACCTACACATGTATATTATTACAGAATATTTGAATTGGTCGTTCACCTGTACCTACGAAACCCATGATAACAGGTATTCAAAAAATATTAATGAATCTATACAGTATAAGTCACTGTACAACCCTTCACAATAAGCAAAACCAATACTTAATAGAAAGTATGAAGCCCCCAAATGGCAAATGTAAAGCAATTCACACAAAAAAAACATAAAAGAAAGATTTATGTACAAACAAAAAAAGAAAAACAAATATTAATTGATATCCAGCTAAATTATCTGCCCTTGATTTAAAAATCATTATCATGATTATTACAAAATATATCTCCTCATGTAAGATCATGGCTTAAGGAATTAGTAAATACCTGAACAGTTCACAAATCAGTTTTTCCCTGGTGGTCCTTGAAGAAAATATGCTAGTGATTTTTTAAATAAACTCAAATGTTAGAAAACAATTTCAAATGCAGAGAAAGAAATATGAGAGCCATTTGCCCTTTAAACTACAGAAATATAGATAAATTATGCAAGCCTTTAAAAACTATGTTAATCTAATTAATAAATGAAAAAAATTGATATGATCTAGACATTTTAGTGCAAAAATATCTCTTGTGATGTTAGTGTTATGTCAATGAACATGTCAAAATTAAAATAAAATGGGCAATTTCACATTGGTTTTGACAAATAAAGATATGAGCCAAGACCTTTCCAAAAAATGTTAACCCTATAGTTATCTTGTTCAAGACATCTCATTCCAGGATACCTTTTTTGGTTAGACCGTGGCTTATAATTATAATCAGTAAAATGATCCGATCGAAAAATATGACTATATCAGCAATCTTTCAGTTTTGTCATGTTTGTAGTAAATGATAGACGGTTGAATACTAAACTTTTTTAATTCAGAACAGTTTAGAGCTTTACGTATATATATTGAATATAGAATATAAAGTACTAAATGGTGGCCCCATTGCCGGCAATGCTATTTTTAGCAATTATCTCCTTAAAAGGCGTTTTTAATAAACTAATTATGGAAAAACTGCTGTTGTCTAATTGAAGCTCGATATCTATTTGTGATTTTACCGCACTCAAATATATATATGGTCCCATGGCTTTTCTTGGTGAATTTTGGGGTTTTTCACAATACCTTACGATTTCGCAGAAAATTTTCCCTAATTTTGATCAACATAAAAAAAATATTTCCGGCCCTTCATCATATACATTTAAGGACAAATTTGTGCTTGCATGAAAATTAATTCATAATGCTTTCCAGAAGAAAAGTATATAAATGATATAACAACCAATCACAGAGAGCCATCTATTTTTATCTCTATGTCATGTTCCCTTCATAAAATGGCTGCGCCCATGTAATTTTATTTTGTACATTGTAACCATAAACACAGGTCTATCTATTGTTGAAGAATGCAATGATTGTATGCTTTTCTTTAGATGTTTTTTTCTTGTTGGTATATAGATATAGGAAGATGTGGTATGAGTGCAAATGAGACAACTCTCCATCCAAGTAACAGTTTATAAAAGTAAACCATTATACAATGTTATAGGTCGTACATCCGGCCGTAAACACGGAGCCTTGGCTCACACCAAACAACAAACTATTAAGGGCCCCAAAAATAACAAAAGGTCCAATTCCCCTTTTTTTCATAATATCATAAATACAAAAATATACATGTATGCAAAACAAAATCAAAAATATTTTGCTCAAACATGCATGTACCTGATAAGATTATTTGTCTAATGAACATCTCACACATAAAATAATAATGAGGCTGGCTTCAGCTGGCCCCTAAAATGCTAAACAAGGCCCCATACAAATGCCATAACAAAATGTGTACTATTTCAATGAAAATGGAAATCACACCAAAGTGAGACTCACTTTATGTATCACCCATTTTATACTTACTACAACTTTTTCCTCTTCCCACAGTCATGCAGTTGTAATCATGTAATTAAACTAGAGTGGATTCAAATTATGAAACAAGTAGTAAAATGACATATAAGATGTGAAATGGTGAAATGGGAAGGATCCTAATGGAGTTTCTTATAAGGTTAATGCATAGATGATTTTTGATAAGTCCATTTCTAAGAATACATTGGTGTGCAATCCCCCCTTTTATTCCAAATCCCAGTACCAAACCCTTCAGCTCTGTGTTTGCTGACAAAGGTCAGCTAGGTTGAGATACAGAAGAGCTTCCCTTGCATAACCACTCACAACTACTCTGCATGGAGCCAATAACTTAGTACACCTAAACATTAATAAATCTGAAGATTTATTAGTTAAATTTTTTGAATATATATCATGTATATAAATCATCTTTTTTGTTTAACTCTGACAGTCCTTTTTTTTCTTTTTCTTTTTTTATCAAACTACAGTTATATTGTAGCAGATTCTTTAATTATATTTCAAAATCTCAATTTCGGCTTTTGTTTCATACTGCTTACGAACATTGATGTTTTCCTACTTTCGATTTCGTTAATTTACTTCCTTGAAAAATCTATTAATTTTTTGGATAAAACTTTCATTTTGGGTAGTTTTCCAAAGAAAATTAGCCCATCTTACTTTTTGAGTTGCCATTTTTCCGTCTGCAATTTTTAGTGACCGCTTCTTTTATAACACTGACAATATTCAACTAATTTGTTGTTCCAAGTCTATACACAGTTCATATTGAAGATTGTCATACATAGTTATTTCCCATAAAGAATCAACAAACAATATTCTGGCAGTATTATCTCCCTTTGTCCTATTTTCTAGTGTTGCACAGGACAGAGGGTGAGGGGAACAGTTTTTATTCTTCCAGATTTTAATCGTACTATTCTATTGCTTTCATATGTCCCATTTATGAAAACTACTATTTGTCAAAAAATAGCATACTGACCAATTTCAGTAAACTGAGAAAAGAAAAGAGAATACTAGTTAGAGCTAGTAATGAGGTGCAGAGGGGTGTTGCTAAACGGCGGAAATGGGAAACGGTAACGGAATACGGAACGGAAACAGTCAACGGAAACAGAAAGAATTTACATCTTTTCTTTTTGTTAATTTTATCTACATAGGCATGCTTTATATAGTATTTCACATGTTCACAAGAAAAAAAAACCACAACACACCGTCAACGCCATTATGAATTTAAAATACAAGATTTCAAAGCATAAAGTATTGAAATAATTACCAGGAGATGATGAGACTATGTTTTTGAAATATTTGATAAAGTCATGTGTACATAGTTCATGCGATTCAGGATTGTCTGTTCGACTTTTCTTTTCTTTTTAAAATTTTGATCAATGTCAATAAGATAGCAACCCAACACGAAACAAATCTCTATGGGCCTATAAAAGATTGACATCGGCCTTGATTCTAAAAATCGAATGTGAAGTAATAAACTAGGGGGAAATCCTTTGTATCGGTTTTCTTCTTTGTTTTTTTTTTAATTGCCTTGAAACAAAATTAGTGATGTGGTGTATCTTGTTGCGTTGTTCTGCATTCATTGGTGATTTTCGTTGTATCTTTTCTTGTATAATGGAAAGAAAACCTAAAAGAAACCTAATAGGACAATGGTGTATGGACAAAATCCGACATGGAAACTACAATAGAAACTTGTATATACTTTAGTTTTATGAAGAAAAAAATGACAAAATCTCTCACTATACAAAGCCTTTCTCAACATTTACAATACTCAAGGATTTGTATAGTAAATCCTTACAATACTGATGTATGTTCAGTGTTTGGTATTAACATAGGAAAAGCATTATATCTCCTAGAATTTAAATCAATTAATACGAATTGATGTGCAAAACGTGGCGAACAATTAGTAGCCTACATGGATATATACTATTTGCACAGTGCCCTCACGAAGTTTTTCGTAGTCATGTTTCAAGTTTTTCAAAAACAAATTGTTCACGCTACTTTTTAAATATCTTGCTTAATTCTTCTCTGAGAATTCAATATCTCTCAAGTAGCCGTTAATTTTGTTTCATAAGATTAATTTAAGTGAAAATAGTGTCACAAATTCAGTATTCTGTTTTACTATATTTATAGAAGAAAACGTGTAGAAAGATAGGTGGAAAATACCAAAGGGTTATTCAAACCCAGAAGTCGAAAACACACCGTCAACGCCATTACTAAAAAAGACCAAAAGACAAACAATTGTACACAAAACACAACATATAAACTAAAGGCTGAGCAACACGAACCCTACCAAAAACTGGGAGTGATCTCAGCTGCTCCGGAAGGGTAAATTTATTCAGCTGCACATGTTACACCCGTTAACATAGACATATTCATTCACACAAGAGAAATATTGAAATTTGAAAGTTACTTTTAATTTTGGTAGTTTTTAAAGATTTTGGTGCTATGTCAAGACAACTGAAAACTCATTCTGCTCTGTTCTTTTTTATGACGGAAATGATACTTTATTTCACACTACGCATCTGATCATTTTGATGTTTCTTTTGGCCATACACCCGATTTTTGTCAAGATATCACTGATATCGTTTACTTGACCAGAACAGTTCCTTGAGATACCCCAGAATCAACGGTCTGTTGGACCTGTTTGATGTTGTTCAATTTACCACGACTCTTTGCTTGCAGAAGCATAGGAATGAATAATTACATTAGATGTATGTTTCATTATAATATTTTATTCTGATTGGCTAACTGCACATCACGTGTTATTCCGTAAGCAGTTGCATTGCTCCATACAACTTTTCACTCATGATAACACGTGCTCCAACAATAAAGTGCACAGGTGAATTAAATAATAAAATATATGAAATTCGTGTTTTCATGATCATAGCTAAAAAATGTAATTATAAGTATTGAATGCTTCTTTTTGTAACTTTATAGGGTTGTAAAAGCGTTGACCGTGCGTACATTTTTAGAATGAAGCGCATCCGCGCTTCATAAAAAATGTACTTCGGTCAACGCTTTTACACCCCAATAAATTTACAAAAAGAAGCATTCAATTCTTAAGTAAATCCAACATTGCATGTGTTTTACCTGGTTTTCTGTAGCTGTTTAATTTTGATTTAATAGTTTATATGAGGCGTTTTCAAAATATGAAATAAATATATCTGTAAGGTGTTCTTAATAATTAAAGGCAACAGTAGTATACCGCTGTTCAAACTCATACATCCATGGACAAAAAACAAAATCGGGGTAACAAACTAAAACTGACGGAAACGCATAAATATAAGAGGAGAACAACGACACAACACTACAGTGTAACTAAAACACACAGAAACGGACCAATTATCAGACAAAATCCCACGAGAATAACAAATATAACATCAAAACCAAATACATGAATTTGGGATAGACAAGTACCGTGACACGTCTTATCGCAATGTCAATTTACACTCACAAATAAGAGAAAACAAACGACGCAACGTTAAATTGTAACACACACAGAAACGAACTATAATATAACAATGGCCATATTCCTGACTTGGTACAGGACATTTTTAAAGGAAAAAATGGTGGGTTTAACCTGGTTTTGTGGCATGCCAAACTTCGCACTTTAATGGCAATGTTAAATATAACATAGAAATGACAACATAATATTACAGGACTACAATACAAATAAATAGGAAAACGTATTAGACAAAGAAACTCATGATTAATGAATAACAAAAAGCATCAGGTTTAAAATTTAATACGCCAAAAACGCTCCTCGTCCACACAAGACTCACCAGTGACGCCCAGATATAAAAGATCGAAAGCGAAAAAAAGTACAAAGTTGTACAGCACTGAAGATCAAAAGTTGAAAAAGGTTGTGTCAAATACGGCTAAGTTTGTATGCTTGGGATAAGAGCATCCTAATTATTTAGAACAATTAATGCTATTTCAAACAGTAAATTTTATCAAATGAATATAACAGATATACATAATGCAACTGAAGTATTAACTCATTACATAAAACAAACACAAATACATAATGATTGACCAACACAGAATAGACACACCCGACTCAGTCCAGGCCTCAACGCAGTAAAATATGAAAATGACGTCACATACGACGGTGAAAAGGCATTAAAAATTACGTCACATACGATGGTGAAAAGGCATTAAAAATTTGAACATATGAAATTTCTGAAACAGCAGAAAAATTACGTCACATAAGAAAAACTATATCTCAAAAGTAAGATAGAATTAGGATTGATTAAAGATTAAAATAGAACTAAATACACAATGCATATTGCAATACTTATTAATAGCAATTAACTATAATATGTATATGTGCAGTTTGTTATGAATCCAACTTCAAACTTAAATTATCGTACAGATTATGTTGACCAAAATTAAATCTAATAAATGACGGCGGTGATTAATTTTTGTTTCCATAACACATAAATATAATAGAAAAGACGTCAACACATTTGACAAATCCGATGAGAATTACAAATATAACATTAAACATTTAAACTAAATACATGAGTTTGGGATAGACAAGTACCGTAACACGTCTTATAGTAATGCGAATTCACACTCAGCAAAACAGTCACAATCGGGAATAAGTCACGTTTGGTAATTAAAAGATTAGACGACATAATGACAAACCACAATCTACCATGTGGTAAAAATGTCCTTAGATAGTTTGGTTAAACACACATCGTATGGATCCACCAATTCGTGATGGTGTCCATAAAATTTACGGAGTGTCAATTTTAATCTGTCCTCTTCATAACTTTGTTGGAGAAGTTTCTGCGTAAGTAGCACACTCCTGTATATGAAGTCCGTATAGTGTGAACAAGCACGTGAATAACGTATCAATTGTGATATGTTAACACCATACGAAGGGGCAGATGGTATGTTACTGCTGAGAAATGGGAAATTGATAATTGGGAAGTTGAAATCGTCCCGTTAGTCATAGATTTTCGTGTGAAGTCGTCCATCTACGTCAATATTGAGGAAAAGATCAAGGTATGAAGCAGTCCTTCTGGTATCAGTAGTATCCTTAATTTCAAGTTCACTGGGATATATGAGATATAAGTATTGGCTGAAGTATGGGTTATTCAATGATAGAACATCATCAATATATTGGAAAGTAAAATTAAAGAATTTCGCAAGGTGCTTTTTCTTTTTGTCTTTTAGAAGGTTTTGAATGAACTCTGCTTCATACGAGTACAAAAACAAATCAGCCAGCAGGGGTGCACAATTAGTACCCATTGGAATACCGATTGTCTGTTGAAATATAAATCCTCCAAACTCAACAAATATATTGTCGATCAAAAAGTCCAGCATTTTGATAATATCATCTTCAGTATATTTTCTGGAAGATTCAGTGTGATTCTTCACAAAATATGAATTATTGTAACCCAAAACGAGAAAATTGTATCTACGATTCCCATTTTTATAGAAAAAGCTCTGTTATATCTTAACGATTTTTTGTCGCAATACATGTAATTACAACTGCGACATTTATGTAAATATATAAAAAGAAGATGTGGTATGACTGCCAATGAGACAACTCTCCACAAGAGACCAAAATGACACAGTAATTAACAACTATAGGTCACCGTACGGCCTTCAACAATGAGCAAAGCCCATACCGCATAGTCAGCTATAAATGGCTTCCAAATGAAAATGTAAAACAATTCAAACGAGAAAACTAACGGCCTTATTTATGTACAAAAAATGAACGGAAAACAAATATGTAACACATAAACAAACAACAACCACTGAATTACAGGCTCCTGACTTTGGACAGGCACATTCATACAGAATGTGGTGGGGTTAAACATGTTAGTAGAATCCCAACCCTCCCCCTAATCTGGGACAGTGGTATAACATTACAACATAAGAACGAACTATAAAAATCAGTTGAAAAGGCTTAACTCACCAGATGGACACAAATACACTTGAAGTGGACGTGGCCGGGTACTTGTACATCCCAACAGCAAAAATACACTAGGTAGTACTCGCAGTTAACTGACAGCTAGTTCAAAGCCATTAACAACAAACAAAAAAATCATGCATCTAAGACGTAACCATTGATGGTACTATAATAATCTTGACGATAACGCATTATGTTAGAGCATACTATATGTTGCAGCATCCTGCAGTGAATGCATGTTTGAGATACTTGAATAGCGAAAATGCACAAATGTCTCCTGTTGTCCATTCATCACGTATCATGCTGGAATTGCTGATTGTTGAAAAAATGGTGAATAATAATATGATAGCTGCTAATTCATTTTATATTTTTTTTTAACATTCTATATAACCTATTTCGTCTGGCCCTCACACTTTTTATGTATTGAATCAATATTCTAAATTTGTGTTCGTTCATACTTAAGTTATCATGTCTTTCCAATTTGGATGTAACGGTTTATTTAGTGGTACATACATTTTGTATTTAGTTGATGTCTTCTTAGTTGATACAATTATAGTGATATATTCATTCAATATTTTTGCTCTGTCATGGTCGTTTTCTGCTAGTACTAAGACCTGCTTTAGTCTTTAGTGGTATACTTTGAGAGTTCTTGTTTAACTGACCTGGCCCTGCTAAGTGAGCTTTTCTCATCACTTGGCGTTCGTCGTCCGATTTTCGTCTTTGTTAACTTTTACAAAATGTCTCAATCTCTGAAACTACTAGAACAAATGTTATTGAATATATGTCTTTTAAGGAGTCGCCCCATAGTTTTGGTTAAACTTTGCAACAATTATCATCGGTGTATCTAGTTTAAAAACTGTGTGAAAAACATGTCTAATCTGTCATCGGACTCGGAATTCTTTTAAAATTAGGTTTACTGTGTATTGCTTCATATGTGTTTCTTAATTCTACATTGGCTAGAGGTATACGGGGAGGGTTGGGATCTCACAAAATATGTTTAACCCCTCCCCCCCCCCCCCCTTTCCGCATTTTTTCACCTGTCCCAATTTCAGGAATCTCTGACCTTTGTTAGTCTAGTTTATATGTTTTGGAGTTTAGTGTGACGCCCATTTTCACTGAACTAGTACACAATTTTATTTAGGGGCCAGCTGATACCACCTCCGGGTGCGATATTTTCTCGCTGCGTTGAAGACCAATTGGTGGCCTTCTGATGTTGTCTGGTCTTTCATCGGGTTGTTGCTTCTTTGACATTTTTCATTGTCAATTTTATAAGAATGTTGAGCTCTACCTTATGTCCATTCACGTCAAGTCGGTCAAATTATAGGAGATATCGACCTTATTTGACGAATTTTCTCACTTACATGTTCGCCTGTTATATTGAAATATATGATAAATAGATAGAAACTTTTAATAGCAAAAATTACCAGCAAGATCTATGCAGGTTCGTAGTTCTTTTTTCCCTCCCCTTAAATTCCGTCTATATAAATATTTCTTTCCGTTTCCGTTTCCGTGTCCGTTCCGTTTTCCGTTTCCGCCGTTTAGCAACAGCCGGTGCAGAGATATAAATTAAAGAATGATGACTCGAATAAGTGTTGAAAACATTAAGGCATTAAAATACCGATAAAAGAAATGAATAATGTACATTATAAAGAATACATCTAACTCATACAGAAGAAAAAATGATAGTGAAAGCATGTTCATGAAGTTTTAAGAATAAGCTCTCAAAGATAAAAAAAAAAAAAAGTAAATGAAATTTAAAGATCACAGAAGTTTAAGGCCCCTCCCCACGCAACCTTTGTGTATACTATCACCGTAAATAGTGTTCTTTGTTCCTAATATTTTGAAAAAAGCAAGTATTTTCATATCATCTTGAAAAAGAGAGTCATTATCCATGACTGGTACTTATATATTTCTACGTCTACTAATTTGTAGTGTCCGCCTTCAGAACTTTAACATGATATTTGTGTGATGGTCTGAATAAATTAAAGATGTGTATGTCTGTTCCTTTTCTGAGTCGAAGGTGGTGGTATTTATCTTTCCTTTATTTCTGATGAAACAAGCATTTATTCAAAGTGTGTCATATCATTGGGCACCATAATTAAAAAATATGTCTTTCCAAGTTCTATTTCTTAGGGTTTTTTTTTATTTCCCAATAACAGATTCAAATGTATTCAGGGTAGCAGTTCTGTTAAATACTTAGAGTTCATAAAAAAATCTATCAAATCCAAACTCTCAAATATAATAAGGAACGTTCGGAAAGGGGGGGGTACTACGTCAATACTTAATTGATACGGATTGTGTCGTAGGCAAAAATGTAACCCTTTCTCCCATATCGTTTAGATGTCGTGTGGTTTGTAATGGCCTGTAATTTAAGAGTGGAATACCAAAGTGCCAAAAGAGAAAAAAAATGGTTGTTAATAAAACAGCCGGAAACATCACGAAAGATGACAGACGAAAAAGTTATGGGAACTTGATTGACCTATTCATATATTTCTGAAGGTTCCCAGACCTATTCACATATTTTCAAGCTTGAAAATGTGACCT
Source organism: Mytilus edulis (assembly GCF_963676685.1). Taxonomy (NCBI): domain Eukaryota; kingdom Metazoa; phylum Mollusca; class Bivalvia; order Mytilida; family Mytilidae; genus Mytilus; species Mytilus edulis. The sequence goes on along the minus strand of NC_092351.1, from coordinate 74,769,792 downwards.
ATTCCAGAAGCACGTCCTATCCCCTTGTAAACATAGCAGGTGGACCCCCCCCCCCCCCCCGCGAGAAGGAACGTACCCCTTTTTTTCTACATATAAATATATATACAGTGCAGAGAGGATCAACATAACAATGTTACAGTAGATCTGATTCTTTACTTCCTGCTCAACAGGTGCTGGAACTTATATTTTTAACCTAAAAACTCGACTACAACACCGCCTAGAATTGGGCAGAAGTCTTATTCCCTTCTCGAACAATAGCTGATAGATGTAATAGCTGATATATACACCATAAACTATATACAATTTGTCTCAAATTCTGCCCTACAATGTTCTATTTTCAAGTTGCATTAGAACTCTTTGTTCTTCCCTCCAGCGCGATTCGAACCGCCCTAGACCACCCGCCGTGGCTTTCGGTGGTTGAATTTAAGCTTTTTCTCTTCGGTAATATAGATTGAAATTAAATTTAGTTTTTGGTGAAAAACGATCTCTAAGGAAACCACACAAACAAAACAAAAAGCATCATTTATTTTTTTATAGTTTTTTATTTGTACCGACTTCATTGTCACGAAACAATCTGATAATATAATATAATGAAATTGACCTTGCGGAAGTCTAATATATACGGTCTGACAGTTAAGTTGTAGTACATTTCTTTGAATCAATACATTTCATGAAAAAAATCTGACCTGCGCTTTGTCAATTAACATTATCACAGTGTGGCGTATTATTGTTGGGACAAAATTATAGAAAAAGTCTACTCGCTGTTACTCAAAGTAATAACAATGTTATGTTAAGCAAATCGTTAATTACTCATTTTGGCAGCTTCACTCAAAGTCATTTTTACTTTTGTCAACTGAACCTTCCCACTTAACTTCTACCTTAACATTAAAACTCTGTTCACATGAAATTAAATTCCGAAACTTACTATTGTATACATAGAATATTAATCAATGTATTTTAAATTCGGAATATCTTTATAAAAAAAACCATAACAAACAATAAACTAATAGAATTTAATGCGACTGTCATACATGTGAGAGGTTAAGTTAGCTTTAAAACCATTTTCTACATTAGAAAATACATGAACGAAGTCATGAATATGGCAGTTGTTATCCATTAGTTTTGAAGTGTTTTGAGCTTTTTATTTTGCCATTTGATCATGAAATTTCCTTTTTGAATTTCCCTCGGAGTTTGGTATTTTTGTTACTTTACTTTTTTTATCCACTACGGGAATTTTTCATTTAATTTATTAGTCGAATCAGGAACATATAGTGTTCCCAGGTCGAATACAATGATCTAGAGAGGAATTCAACCATAGGAACATAAACACTAACAAACCATAACAGACAAGTGTTACCAGCAAAACATCTAATGATTATATTATACAATATATTTTGAGTTGCTGCCTTAAGTTTAAGTTTACCCTAATCCCTTTCTAAACCAAGCGTCAATTTGGAAGACTATGAACAAAAAGCAATGTTATTTCCAGTGTGGTAAATTTCTATCTTAAATTAAAAGTCAGTTCATATATTTCTAATATGCAGACGTTAACACCTAATTGTTGTCGAAAGTAAATCATAATGTGAAAAAGATAACAGACAGACAGTCTTAGAACAACAGACACCACTGCTCATACATTAGCACATAGTTATGTCAAGACGACAAATCAACAATAAAAATGTACGTAGGCTAACAGACGGTCACACATGAAGCTACGATCATAGTATCTTGATAACGTGTAATGGATGAATCGGTCAAACAGACACTTATGTGACTACGCCATGCGAGAATAAAATATATTTAATTGGTTCATTTGTGTATATAACATAAACAATAAATTGTATGACAATTGCAAAATCTAGCACTACTGATCATAGAAAATTATGCAAAATATAAATCTGTTTATATATATGATGATGACAAATAATCTTTTACAAATCTTTAAAAGTTTAGATTATAGCAAAACAAACTAAACCATTTACATGCATATGGAATAGTATGTCCAAACAATGCCGATGTAAGTGTTATACAAACTTTATAATATCAACCATTTATATATTTATCCATATAATTATAGCTTTGATATAAACGTACTGTTGTTATTATTTGAGGAAAACAATGACGCTAAGACAAATATAACAAATTGTTATACCTCAGTATGTTTTTTCTATATAAAAGATAATGAAATAACTGTGCTGTTTAATAGTTTAATAATCATATTTCCAGTACTTTTTCATGCTTTATTTTTCATTGGACAAAAATGATGTCATTAACTATTCTGCTTGGATTTGTGTGCTTGGCAACGGCAAACTCTAATGTCGTAAACGGTATAATCTGATTGTAATTTCACGTACAAGAAGCATTATGAAAGAGAAAGAAAATCCTCTCTTGCATTTGTTTATGATCTAAAATATAGAACCGTATTCTAAAATTGTATTTGCGTTTGGTGTACTTTAGCTAGAAATTATTGTATGCACAGAAATTTTACCACAAGTATTTCTAGTCTTTATGCAATTAATGATATATTTATAAATACAACACGAACTATAAAAAAAACGTATAGTTTATCTTGTGCATGTCAAGTGACATTTTTCTTTTCTTTCAGATGATATATGTACTTTTAGAAAATTTAATTTGGTATTTAAAATACTTAATGACTGTGTTGTTCAGTATAATAAAACACCTAATGACTGGTTGTGTGGGTAATAGCTAGACTGTTGTCCCTCCGCATACCAACATGCTATTACCCTCACAACCAGTCAATAGGTGTATACTACTAAAAACAAGTCTAATTTTAAAAATGTCAATAAACATAAGAAAATGTATAAATAACAATTACTATAACTAAATCAATAAAATCAAATTAACAAATAATACTAAATCTCCAAAAATATACAACTAATTAAAAGTAAATATAAAAAGCAACTTTAGACGCAAATATTCTGTCTTCTATCCATTGCAAAGTATGCTGCACATTCCCGGCATTTCTTCTATTCTAATCTGTTGAATATAAGAATTAATATTAACAAAAGACAAATCAATTATATCATGTAACTTGTTGTAAGCATATAGTCATTGTGATTGTGTATGCAGATGTATGGTAATGAGACTCGCAATAGTTCAAATGTTGCACGGCCAATATTCTATGGTTAGTGATTTCTTAGAATAAGTTTTGATCTTAAAACTATTTCCAAATTCCAATCGAGTTCAGTTTTAATTTGTTTACGTCGTCTTGTTTTCATACAAACTCAAGATCTTGCTCATTTATTAGTTAACAATGTGTGGTAGACTGGTTATTTTTTTGCCATGATGTTACCATTTTGTTTTCGACTGCTGAGTTTGAAATTCCATATTGCATTTTATCGTCTGATAGTGACTGGTCTGTAGTCCTATTACATTTTGTTTCATTGGTTATTTGGGGAACGATTATTTCCCTTTAAGGGGGGTTATTTTTTTACCTAAAAAAATATTCTGATCCCTAATTTGATGAGGAAAAATTATGGTCAAGCATAATATGACAAAATCAAAATCTTAATTAAGATTTTCCCCATACCTTATAGTGTTACATTTTCTTACAAAAAACATACCCCCCCCCCCCCCCCCCCCCCCCCCGTTTAAAGTTAAATGATTGATCCCTTATAGTGCCCAGGTCCATTGCGAAGGTAAAAATCAACGTTTATTTACGTCATTTTCACACAATAATAAGATATTTTCCTTCAAAAAATGTAACACCATTTTCATTATCTTGAAAAGTTTTTAAAGCCAGATTTTACAGGTGAGACGGATTTTGTAATCATAAAATTCGTGTTATTTAATAACATGAATGTTTTGATTTCTATATCAACTGTGAATCTTACTTTGTTCTGTACTCCTGCAAGGAATGAATGGTTTCATCGATAAATCCTTTTAGATCTGGCGCCTCAATGTGATATGGTTCTATAACATCCTTTGCCTCACTGGTCAAATCGCACATATCCCTCTTCAGGGTCTGATATGATACCAAAAACGAAACAGCGTGCTCTTCTGACAAAAGTGTTTTAAGACTTTCATACACAGCTGTTTGTTTTCTGTGAATTCTTTCTTTATTTTTCCAAGCACTTTGTAGCTCCTCCTTCTTCCACTTAGTTGCATCCCCTACTTCATTGACTTTGATATCAGTCTTTGTCTCAATTAATTTCTGCAGATCTTTACTAACATGTCGGATTCTAGCAATAGCAGCTCCCGATTCCTCGTCCAACTCCGGTATGTTGACCATCTTTGTTTTCTCAGCCAATTTTGATATCCTCTGAAGTTTATCTTTCATATCTGATAATTTGGATTTCGCGAGTCTTTTAATTTCGTCGGATTTTTCTATGATACCAGACAAGCCATGTTCCTTGTGATCAGATGTTATGCATGTATTGCATACCAGAATGTTGCATGGAATGCAGTAAAATGTATACTCAGATTTGTGTAACTCACACATTAATTTTACTGCTGATGGATTAACGCTTTTCAAATCGGTTACAGTGTGCTTTTTTGAAGGTAGTGGTTTATCATGAGTGTCTCTACAAGGTTTACAAAATGATGATTTGCAGTCATAGCAAAAGTAAATACCTTTGTTTCCACAGAAAACACATTTTTCTATTGACGTCTGCGGTGAAAAAGTCAGTGTAGAGGATATCTAAACAAAGAGAAATATTAAAAGGTGAATTATGTTGAAATCGATGTCGCACCGGGAGTGAAACAGTCAAAAAATTGAAAGTGTTATTTAGGATACGAAACAATCTATTTTTTTCGCGACAAGTCGAAAGCAATTTTTTTATTTCAATTTTAGCATTACATATAGTGGCAGCTGAGGGTGAAACAAACAATTTTTTTTTCTCAGAATCAAAAACAAATTGTTTTTTTTTCCAAAAACTGGAAACAAACTTTTTTTTCCAAAAAAAAAACCATAGCCCCCCCCCCCCCCCCCCCCCCCCCCCAATTAAATCAAATGGTTGCTGCCTTATGAGTTTGAATAACCCTCTTTGGTGACACGGTATAAAGTTCTTAATCTACAATGTGAAGATGGCAAACACACAGGTGTATCTGTAGAAAAGCAGAACAACTATGTAAAAGCTAATGTTGCCCAAACCTATAGTGTAAATTGTATCCTAGTAACGTTTTGTACATTTAACTGCTCATTTCACATTGAGAGGGGAAAAATAGATAATAAAGTTTATAAATTTTTGTAATTCATAACTGTCCATCTCTGAAATTCGCCAATTCGTAAATCAAATCCATCAGAATTTTGAGACTACTTAACGTAGTGTATCGATTTCGTCCAACTAGGGAAGACTTTCAAAAGAATATTCGGGAAGATGTTCAATCCCTGTATTTCCTTTTTTGCTGTAGACTCGTTGTCTTACTATTCAATGATAATATAAATGTTATCTTACATATTCGTTTATGAACATGACAGAAACTATCAAAAAATTCAAGGCGTCTTCTCACTATGTATAGCCAACAAAATCAGATTAAAATAAAGATTAGTCTTACTTCTGTTGTGGATGGTGATTCTGGTAGAGGTCCTGGAGGAAATTCTTCAAAACGTGAATATTTCTGAAAACAAAAAATGTAAAGTTTTTAAACAAGTACGTTCTGACAAAAAGTAAATACATCACCTGCGTAAGAAGGAATAAAGAAACTTAAAAATAATCACACTACGATAATAAAGAATAAATTTTGTTAAGAAGTCACTGGTAGTTTCAGAAAAGAAATGCGTTGTGCACATACCATACATGTTCTCCTTGCCTATATAAATCATTTTTTGTGAAAGTAAATTACACAATAAAAAAAAACATACACAAACAGGATGACCACAAATTTGCTTACTTGCAGCTTTGATGTTTATGTTAAGCATCATATATATACAACAAGTCATTATCTGCAGCCTTATTTAGAATTTTCACAACTTTCTAACATTGCCCAAGGTCCTACTTAAAGAGTTAACTGAAGTACTTCCATTTCAATATCCAGAAACAAATTTGAATATGTATGATGACCTTAAATCGATTTTTCAGCATACGGATATGGAAATTAAATTACACATTGCTATATACATATATAAACAGACGAAATGCTGGTGTCATCGTCAAATACGTTAATAAAGACAAATATATGGCAAGCCGTTCTCGTCAAAACTATGTTTAGACCCTTAATTTATTCGAAAAAATTACACAATGAGATTAAAAAACCTAAAATAACACACTTAGAAATCGAAATTACACACTGAGATTAAAAAAAATGAAAAACACACACTGAGAAATTAAAATTACACACTGAGATTTTAAAAAGACACACTGAGATTAAATAAATTGAAAAAACACACACTGAGAATTGTTAATTACACATTGAGATTTCAAAAATACACATTGAGATTAATATGCAAATTACTAATGAATATTCATGAGATGAATAATTCAACAGATCAATATCTTGGTCTCTATAACTCTTGTCATTATAATGAAATGCGGTTCCTTCAACCAACGTTCATAATAAATTTCAAGACTTAACATCGTTTTTTGCTAACTCATATTCATAAGTTATTTGTCAATATAATTCAGATTAATATTATTGCCAACGGTGTATCGGGAATGTTTGCTTAAAACTGTTTAAGCATAGGTCCTTTTTCAAAAGTCTTTCAACTGTTACCCTGATTTCGCAAGGCAATCTTTTATATTTTTGTTGTTACGTTTATATGTTATAATAGACACTTGCACGGTGGGTATGGTTGTCCTGCGAGAGAACGTACTGTGCTGGTGATTTGGTCCTGTCAGGTGCTGGTGGGTTTGTTTACATTGTATCAGAACGGCAGTAAAACGACTGTTTTGTTGCTTAATTTTTCTCTGATGCGTCATAAGTACTATGCAAAGTATATTACAACAATATTATATTGCAAAAGTCGTACAAGTTCGTTAAACGGAATTGTCCTGACGCTGTGCTGGTGATAAGAAAAACGGTCCTGGTACTGTGCTCCAATGTCCTGGTTCTGTGCCTTTATATTTTAGTTAAAAGAAGCATATATTCAAGATCATTGATGCTGCATTGTTATTGACTTATTAACTGTTGTCTGCTTTCTTGAAATTGACATTGTTGTGAATCTGTTTACTGTTATTATGAGAGAAAAAATACACCTATTTTTTTAAATTTTTTTTTTTAAATTAACTGTAATTTTATTTATTGGCCTGTTGATGGAACCCTTCTTGTCCCTTTTAAGATAAAAAAATATGTTAACGATTTTCGGGATTACGATCATTTTGCAAGATTACCAAAATACGTTGTAATTTATACAATACTTATATAATGCAGATGATGTGGTATGTTTGTTGTCAATGGAAAAATTTCCGTAAGATACCAAAGAAAGTATGTGTTAACAACCATACGTCATCGTACGACCTTCAACAATAACCGATAAAATAAAAATGTAAAAGGTTTTGCATAAAAATGGAGAGCAAAAATATAGAACAAAGGACTTACTGAGCGTTTGAATCATATGTCTTTAGCAGCTTTAAACACATTTGTTTGTGAACAATTGAGTGCTGACTATAAGAAAGACATTAGTATTGCGGGTTTGCTTGTTTTTGGGTTTTTTTTCGGGGGGTGGGGGGGGATAAGTTAAAGCGAGATTACAGTGAAAGTTTTAAGCTTGGAATAGTTTCCCGTAAGATTTAAAAGTTGTATTTTAAAAGAAAAATTCGTAAGGGTTCCGCGGAACCCAGTGTCTCGCCTACTTTTGCTGTTAATCGCAGACTCAACAAAATGAGGAAAAACATCAATAAAAATGTCCCTCTCGATACTGTCTTTTGATTGAAAGAAGCTTCCAAGTTTGGTAAAAAATCCAGGATAGTTTATGAATGTAATAAATGTTTTATAAACTTTAACTGCAGACTGTATTTAATGTTAACTGGAAGAAAAACTAAGTCCATTGGTAAGTAAAATACGGAAAAAGTGAATTTTTTTTTTTACAAAATTTACTTCTGAATAATATCTTATGATCAGAAACAAGCTTCTGTCTAAGTTTGGTAGAAATCCAGGATAGTTTAAGAACATTATAAAAATTTTAAAAACTTTAACTCACACGGCGACATATAAAAAATCGAGGAGCAAGTGATGAGAACTTATTTTAATAAGATTGAGTTTAAGAAAGTTATTAAAATTTCAAAAACTTTCACCACAGAGTGAATGTAATGTTTCCTCGCAGAAAAACTAAGTCCATTTATAAGTAAAATACGGAAAAGTGGAAATTTATTTTTACAAAATATTCTTCTTGATACTATCTTATGATCACAAACAAGCTTCTGTCCAAGTTTGGTACAAATCAAGGATAGTTTATGAAAGTTATTAAAATTTTTAAAACTTTAATCACAGAGTGAATGTAATGTTTCCTCGCAGAAAAACTAAGTCCATTTATAAGTAAAATACGGAAAAAATGGAATTTTTATTTTTACAAAATTTACTTCTGGATACTTTGGATACTTTCTTATGATCATAAACAAGCTTCTACTAAATTTACTAAATTTTATCATCGGTATAAAGACATTATTCGTAAATATAGCTCAACATGCAGACTTTTAATACGTTCAGGTATTTCACATCCAATTTTTTATGGTAATATCCTTTATAAAGCACAAAGGTGTCAGTATTCACCTCAGAAACTTACAAAACCTTTGAATAGACTTATTAAGAAGGGATATAATTACGATACTGTTGTCAAGTCATTAAAGATTGCATATTTTGGCGTTAATATTGAGTCATTGATAAGGTCTTTGCATCGGAACTAAACACATTTATTCTAAAAACAGTTGTTGGCATGACACGGGTTATGTTCTTCTCATATATGTTATGATGGTATGATACTAAACCCCTAACGGGAAGGATTGTGCCTGATGTTCATATGATGAAATCATAATCTTTCAGTCAGTTTAGTTGAAGTCTGGAGCTGGCATGTCAGTTAACTGCTAGTAGTCTGTTGTTATTTATGTATTATTGTCATTTTGTTTATTTTCTTTGGTTACATCTTCTGACATCAGACTCGGATTTCTCTTGAATTGAATTTTAATGTGCGTATTGTTATGCGTTTACTTTACTACATTGGTTAGAGGTATAGGGGGAGGTTTGAGATCTCACAAACATGTTTAACCCCGCCGCATTTTTGCGCCTGTCCCAAGTCAGGAGCCTCTGGCCTTTGTTAGTCTTGTATTATTTTAATATTTAAATGTCTATCTACCTTGCACATTTTAGAAAATTCAGATCAGATAACGAAACTGGGTCCAGCAACATTTATAAGCAATTTAAGATTTTGACCCTCACAGTTTCCATTCACCACAAATATTCTCGTTACAACGAATCATTTAAATACAAAAATACGAGTTGCAGCCTTTGGTTATCTATTTTAAAATAATTGTATACGGATAAAGATATGAAAGGCAGCAGGGTCACCTGGGTGAGGAGTCCATGTCATCTGAAATAAATGCTAAGCACAGTGGCGGATCCAGAACTTTTCCTAAGGGGGGGCCCGCTGACTGACCTAAGGGGGGGGCCGCTCCAGTCATGCTTCAATGATTCCCTATATAATCAACCAAATTTTTCCCACGAAAGGGGGGGCGGGCCCGCCAGGCCCCCCCCCCCTGGATCCGCCTATGAAGCATATATCTAGATAGCGACAGATAACCATGACATTAAAAAACTCTCTTCTTTTCGATTTTTTTCGAACAAATTGACACATAAAATGAATTATATAGTATTGTGGAATTTTTAACTTGTGTTCAATTCATTGGTTACACCTTTTACTAGAATAACAATCCTGTCAAGTATGAGCTGGGTAAAATATTTCAGAAAAGAAGAAGGAAATGTGAAAGTTTCGGTGCGTCAGGTGCAACAGCATACGAACAGCTAACATGCCTCGTCAGGGTGGAAGCTAAAAAGTCCACGAAAATTTGATTTAAAACCTTTATTCGTTCCAACAAAGTTAATGATATTTTGTTGAGGATTTAACCATCCACGACAACAAGATTTTTTTTTTAGAATTTACAGCTCTTCTATAAATACATGCAAAGCAAACCTTGTTTAAATTGCTTGCTATGATTGTTTGGATGGTTGTAAACGACAGGTAAGTAGTATGTTTACTATATACTAGAATTTGTTTGGACAATAAACATTAACTTCAATTCCTGTCAGTTTGTATTTGTCCAATCAAATCCCAGTATGTATTGAAACTCCGCCTACCTATTGTTTGAAAATATCCTTGGAGCAAACATAGCAAGCAAGTCAATCACAGTTATTTTTTGCATGCTTTTAAAGAAGAGTTTTACTATATAATGCAAAGAAGCGTTTAAGTCTTTCGCCAAAAAATACTATCAATTTCTTTTTGTCCTATGTAAACTTCCGTACCAGTTCCTTCCATTCATGATCATTAAATTGAACTGTAAAATATTTCTTGGTACTTTCTTAATTCCTTTATAAGTCTTATGTAAACATAATTATGACAATAACTTTTGTGAGCACAAGATTCACTGCACACTTTTAATTAAAGTTCTGCTTAATCAAACATTAAAATGTGAACTTAAGTTTTGAGACTTTTTTAATCGACACGATTGGGATTTTTGCATATGAGAACATGTTTTATCTATTAGTTGAAAATGCGGCTTTGAACTAACTTTCAGTACCTGTGAGCATTTGTTGTTCAATAATGTGTGTCTTTGTGTTATTATTTTTGTGATAAATTGTTGTGTTGCTACACCACTGTAACAATGAAGGAGGAAATGGGGGGGGGGGGGGGGGGTTGAGTAAGTGGGGAGGGGTATGCGGAGCGCTAACAAACATGTCTATGCAGCATGGGCTTTGATCATTGTTGAAGCATCAATGTAAGGGGCATTTAATATCTTAATAAAACTATTTTTATTTCCGATAGTATATATTGTTATCTGATATTGGACGAAAGAGGTTGCCCTGTTATGTAATTGTGTAATATAAGTAACGATCATTTGAAAACACATATTAAACAGCCAAATGGATGCACAAGAGCTAAAATAGGAGTCATAGATCCTATTGACAATAATTATCTGCCCAATTTTATTGATTTTGTATCATTTGTTTTAAATATGACCAACTTCTTATCCAAAATCACCAGCACCGTATCAGGACCCACCAGCACAATGACAGGACCCACCAGCACAGTATCAGGACATGAATAAATTGAAAAAATGCTAAATTTTAATAAATTGCAATGTTTTTTTCACAAAATAGTTTTGTCGTGTGGATTGCGGTATAAAAAGCGGACTCTATGAGCATTTTTGTTTTATTTTTTCAGTTCGAGATTTTCTGAAAATGAGCATTTTTGATTTACGCTTACTGAAACAGTTTAGAGGGTCAACTTTTTAATGCTTTACATATGAACCCATAAGAAACAAAATTGAAAAATCTCAACTGTTTTTTTCATTTTTTTATGAGTGAAAACGTCAAAAATCATCATTTTCGTCTTTGTTTACATTTTTTCATTGATCACCAGCACCCGTCAGGACCGAATCACCAGCACAGAACATTCTCTCGCAGGACAACCATACCCACCGTGACTTGGGTGAACATGTCATTGCATTGTTTGTCTTTTTGTAGATTGTTCCAATGATTTCTTATAATTTTAATAAAGTTTTCACAATTTGGTTATATCAGAGACATATAATACATGTCTCTAGTTATATTTTGTAATGAGATTAAGTGGGTATTTTTCTTGTTCTATCTGTCTTTAACGTTATATTGTTAATGTATCTTATAAAACATTTGACACCAGATTGAAGGACTAACGAGTTATGTCCTCTAGTTGTTTAAAGCTTGTAATAGATTAAGATTACGTATGCTAATCAAATATGTGCGCATAAAAAGTGCGCACAAACCTCAGTGTGTAATTTTAAATTCTCAGTGTGTAATTTCAAATTATCAAGGTGTGTTTTTCAGTTTATTTCATCTCAGTGTGTAGTTTTCAATTATCAGTGTGTGTTTTTCATTTTTCGTAATCTCAGTGCGTCTTTATGAAATCTCAGTGTGTAATTTCTTATTCTCAGTGTGTGTTTTTAGGTTTTTAATCTCAGCGGGTTTTTTTTTAATTCTCAGTGTGTAAAATTTTCGAAAAATGTTTTAAATATAGTTTTGACGAGAACGGCTTGCTATACAAATAGACAGGACAAACTTTAAAACAATTTATACACAAGAGGCTGTCACAACGACAGCAAACCGGATTTATTAACATTTATTTGTGTCCTGGCAATATCACAAGAACCATTACTGATGAATGGTGAAAGTGAAAATCGTCAATATCAAATTTGACCTCCATTTTGTCATCAGTATCAACATATTAAAATTTGAAAAGCTTAGATTGAATGGTTCATCAGTACATGCAACAACCTGAATGGAAACGCCATTTTACGATCTTTCAAGAACCATATCTCCTGAACGGTAAAAGTCAAAATCGTCATTATTGAACTTGACCTCTATTTTGTCATCAGTAACAACATATTAAAATTTCAAAAGCTTTGGTTGAATGGTTCATGAGAAAATGCACGGACACGACGGGAAACTCCATTTTTCAATCTTTCAAGAACCAAAACTCCTGAACGGTAAAAGTCAAAATCGTCATTATTGAACTTGACCTCCATTTTGTCATCAGAAACAGCATATTGAAATTTGGGAAGCTTTGGTAGAACAGTTCATGCGTAAATGCACGGACAACTCCATTTTTCAATCTTTCAAGAACCATAACTCCTGAATGGTAAAAGTCAAAATCGCCATTATTGAACTTGACCGTCGTATAGTTGTCAGGAATAACATATTAAAATTTTAAAAGCTTTGGTTGAACGGTTCATGAGTTAATGCACGGACAACATTTGATTGTCGCCCGCCCGCCCGCCCGGCCGCCCGCCGTACATCCCCAAATCAGTAACCGATAAAAATCCGGTTAAAAACATTTGTATATCATCAAAATTGTATTTTTAATCTGCTAACCGAGTCCCTCTGGTTATGATCAGATCGACAAATATGATCTACTTCAAATTTTTAAACAGAATTACTAAAATAGAACACACAAATATTGGAAATCTCATATTTGCCGATGATATTTTGATAATGTCTGAAACTAAAGAGTTTCTTCAGTCAAGTTTAAACCATTTGTCCCAAATACTGTGATAAATGGCAGTTAACTGTAAATTGTAAAAAAAAATACAAAAATAGGAAAAATCTTAACCATTCTTTTGATTGTAATTGTGATACATTAGAGCAAATGCAAAAGTTTAAATTTCTTGGGAATATCATTAGTCAGAATGGAAATCTTATACATTCAGCACAAGAATTAGCCAAAAAATCTATGAAAGTAATGTATTCTGTAAATACATATTGTAATTCAATTCAGACTCCTGTGACTTTGTCAAACCATTTAACTCACTCGATTAGATATGTTGGGAATGATTGTATATTTTTCTGTCTATGAAGAAATAAAATGTGGTGCACACTGAATAACGCGCGTAGAGGGTTATTTAACAGTGTGCACCACATTTCTTATGTTATTTTGAATATACTGACAAAATATTACAGTTATTTCTAATAATTTAATTCTAAATTCGATTTTAAACCGGCGTATATCATGAAAAATCGTTGATGACGTCATGGTCACAAGATAAAATTGTGTGTATGATATGATAAACAAAACGATGTCAGCCAATCAGAAGACGCGTTACATCGAAAATTAAATTATTAACTTATAACAATGAAATATGGTATATGGAGTCCCAAATACTGGGATACATCCTTTTATAAAGCTTCAATTAGAGGAGATAAAAATGATAAAAAATTAGATACTATTAATTTCATTGACAAAAGTCCACCTGATAAAGTACTAAATAAATTTAATGAGTTAACTTTAGGAGTAAAAAAATGTTCTTGTAATATAGCATGGGCATTGTCTGCTAATTATTGTATAGAAACTCCTATTTCACAGGAGCATTGTAATGTTTCTCCAATGCAATTAAGGTATTTTTGGTCAGAAGATTCTGAGCTTTTTTATTTCAAGAAGCATTATTATCATTACAAACAGACATTACTCATTTTTTAGATAAACCTATAGTAAATACAATCACAAATATTAATGCTGCGTCCACTAGATTGGCTTATATTTTTACTCATGAAGCAGATATTTCATTTAAAAAAAGCTATAAAAAATAAAAAAAAAAATACAGCTATGTACAAAAAATGGTTTGATAAGGATCTGCAAACTATGAGACAAAATTTGATGATTTATGGAAAAGTTTTTACAAAATATCCCAAAGATCCATATGTAAAACCAGGTGCTCCGCAGGAGCTTTATACGACCCCAGTGGTTGAACCCTGAACAGTTGGGGCAAATTTGGTCACAATTTTCAAGCTTGATTCTGTCTGAATTTGGATTGTGATCAAATTTTTGACATAATATAGGTTTTTGTCACAAAATTAATGTGGTCAAAGATCTAACAAATCTATTGCACAATACTGTGCAATTGAAGATTTCTTCTTGAAACTTTTCAAACTTCGAAATTTGAAAAATTTTGAAAAAAAGGAAGCCCTTCAAAAAATGGTAAACAAAAAATTCCCCCTCCCCTCCAACTTTTTGAAACCCCCTTGGAGCAATAACCCTTAAACTAAATCCCATGCTTTCCATTGTAGTATTGAACCTTGTAGTACAATTTCAGAGAGATCCATACACTTCATTACAAGTTATTGTCATGTTTGTTTGGAAACTAGAAACATGCTTCTTTTTGGCCCTTTTTTTGCCCCTAATTCCTACATATTTTGGGCAATTAATCCAAAACTTAATCCCAGCCTCCCCTTTGTTATATGGTACATTGTGGTACAATTTCAGAGAGATCCATACATATACACATAAGTTATTGTCTTAAAACTAGAAAAGTGCTTGTTTTGACCCCTTGTTGGCCCTTAATTCCTAAACTTTGGCCCCATAACCTCTAAAATGAATCCAAACCTTCTACTTGTGGTTTTAAACATTGCGGTATGATTTCAGAGCAATTGAAATACTTCTACACAAGTTATTATCCTGAAACTAGAAAATTGCTTGTTTTGGGCCCCTTTTGGGCCCCTAATTCCTAATCGGTTTGGACCATCATCCCCAAAATCAATCCCAACCTTCCTTTTGTGGTAATGAACCTTCTGAAAAAATTTCATGAAGATCTATTCACTTAAACTAAAGTTATTATCCGGAAACCAATGTGTCTTCGGACGACGACGCAGACGACGCAGACGACGACATCATACCATTATACGATCCCAAAAAATTTTTGGGGTCGTATAAAAACAGTTTTACAAACTCTATCGTGAATACAACAAAAGTAGAACAATAAAGCAAAAAACTTACAAAAATAATTTATAAAAAATTATCACCTTTTGACGTAGAGTTCGAGGTAAACCCTTATTTGAGTCTCATTTAGATTAAGATTAAGAGTTGAAATTCGAGTTATCTAATATGAGTTCTATTATTTTTTTATCGCGGATCAAGGGCTTTTGCTCGAAATAGAAATTGAAATAAAGTTAGATGTGTTGTGATTGTCAATGAGAAAAGTATCCACCATTGTTAAAATTCATTGGATGCAAGCAATCATAGGCAGCCGGGACAGCCTTCAACACACCGTATAGTCGGCCACAAAATACCACCACCTGAAAATGTGAAGCAATCCATCAGCGTGATCTCGGGTGCTTCGGAACGGTAAGCGGATTCTGATCAAATTGTGACACCCGTTGTGTTATTCGTGAAAGTACAAACCCAGTGATTTGGTGTTATTTGGTAGTTTACATTCGAGGAAAAGATGACGGGATTGTGTTTACGACAACTGGAACCTATCCGTCGTCACCTGTGAAACAGATATTTCAAAAAGTTTTTATTTAATTAGTGCGTGGTATATCAGAAACTGCAATTAATAAAAATTAAAGTTTAATATGCATATGTTCCAATGAACATACAAGCTAAAAAAAACGGAGAATTCTTTTTTTTTTTATAGAATTGATGCTTTGTCGCTTAGTCCCCCCCCTCCCCCCCCATTTCCTTTTCACTTCACTTTAAAGTGTCTCATTTGTTGAAAATGCAGTACAAGTCTTTTAATTTGTGTCGTACCTACAACAAACCTATATGCCGTTATCGGTAGTATCGTCGGCGTCTTCATCATTTAGATCGTACGTTTTCTAGTTTGAATTGTTTTTATATTTTTCATTTCGGGACCTTTTTAAGCTTACTATGTGTTTGCTCATTCTTATGGACCATACAGTCACACATATATATTAACTTCTACGTCATTTGGTATGTGATTGAGATTTGTCTCATTGGCAATCATACCACATTTTTTTTATTTCTATATAAGGGTTTTTTTGTTTATTCTTCAAGAGCAATAAAAAGCCGTGTTCCTTGGAATCATTTACGAACTTATTATAATACCGCGCTTCCATTTGAGACTAAGGAAAAACCGGCAAGTGGTTTTGGGATACCCCCTTATGTCCGAATTACTGTAAATGTTTTAGTACTTTTTTCTTACTTTTGTCTGTCCCCTTTTTCATACCAAATAACTATGAACAACAACTTGAACTCAAGTTCAAGTTGTTGTTCATACTCATCCAACATGATGAGTACTCATCCAAAGCGCATTACACAAACGACATATGAAAATCGGTCTAAAAATAGGACATATTTTTTCTAAAATGGTCACGTGGTTTTACCTCGTAGTAGTAAGTGGATAACCACATCAAATACTGGAACAAACACATCATGTAGTGTAAAATCGTCAAATTTTGAAACATCATTACATAATATTAAAGTCATATAAAGAATTGACAAATCATCATTACGAAATAACAAAACCATATCTTGTAATGAAACAACTACATTACGTTATTTCACATACACATCAAGTAATGTTAAAACCACATTGCTAATGATATAACCACATGAAATAATGGTGAAACCAAATCGAGTAATGACATATAACCAAACTATATAAAGTCAATACGAAACCATATCATGTAATATCGAAATAGCATGATGTAATGACTATTCCATATTGAGTTATATCAAAACATCATGACGTATAAATGTCAAAACCATATTATGTAAAGACAAACTATAATCAAGTAATAATAGAACAACATAACGTAATATCGGAGTTCCACATAAGACAGCTGTGGCGTTCCATATTCAATCTCTTTATTTCCTTTTTTGCTGTAGACTCGTATTCTTTACTTTTCAATGATAATAAAATGTTTATCTAACATATTCGTTTATGAACATGACAGAAACTATAAAAAAAAAAAAAGGTCAAGGCGTATTCTCACTATGTATAACAAACAAAATCAGATTAAAATCAAGATTAGTCCACTGTTGTGGATGGCGATTCTTTTATTAATTGTCTCCTTAATGGTGGAGGAGTTGGTGGTCTTAACTGGAAACAAAAATACAAGTTCGTTCTACAAAAAGTAAATACATCACCTGCATAAGAAGGAATAAAGAAACTTTAAAACGATCTCACTACGGTAATAAAGAATAAATTTTGTTAAGAAGTCGATAGTAATTTCAGAAAAGAAATGTGTTGTGCACATACCTTACATGTACTATTTTGCCTATATAAATCTATTTTTGTAAAAGTAAATTGAGCAATAAAAAAAATAACAACCAAGACACAAGCAGGATGAACACAAAGCATACTTGTGCTTTGATATTTATGTTAAGCATCATATACAACAAGTCATTATCCGCAATTTTTAGCCTTTTTTAGCCTTTTTACAACTTTCTAACATTGCCCAAGGTTCTACTTAAAGAGTTAACTGAAGTACTTCCATTATAATATCAAGAAACAAATTTGAATATGTATGATGACCTTAAATCGATTTTTTCAGCATACGGATATGGATAATAAATTACACATTGCTATATAAACAGAAGAAATGCTGGTGCCATCGTCAAATACGTTAATAAAGACAAATAGACAGGAAAAACTTTAAAACAATTGATACAAAACAAATCCGTTTTTGCTGTAGACTCGTATTCTTTACTTTTCAATGATAATAAAATGTTTATCTAACATATTTGTTTATGAAACTGACAGAAACTATAAAAAAAAACAGATGCTGCGCAGGGCGAAGCTTGATACGACCGCAGTGGTCGAGACCCTGAACTGGTGGGACAAGTATGGACACAACATTCAAGCGTAATACAGCTCTGAATTTGGATTGTGATTAAGTAGTAGACACATCATATGTTTCTGACACAGAATGAATATGGTCAAATGAACTTTAAAATTATTTTGTATGGCCCCGCAACGAAGTTGTCGGTGTCATATAGTTTTTCCCTTGTCTGTAATTCCGAAATTTCGTAATTCCAAAATTCCGTTATTCCGTCATTCCGTCATTCCGCAACAAACTATTATACGAAGTTTTTTTTCTAAACGCCTTCAGATATTGGGGTGATTTTTGGAATGTGAGTTGACCATGATGAGATACAGATCAAGTTTAAGTTTCGTTCCCCTCCGCTAATTTTTGTGAAATTACGGGCTTTGGACTTTGGTAAATTGTTGAAAATCACAGTTATGCGGACTTTTTTTCTAAACGCCTTCACACATTGGGCTGAGTTTTGGCATGTGAGTTAACAATGATGAGTTACAGATCAAGTTTTAGTTTCGTTCCGCTCCACTAATTTTTGCCAAAATTAAGGCTTTACAACTTTGAAAATTGTTGAAATCACAGTTATACAGACTTTTTTACTATAAGCATCCAGATTTTGAGTTGATTTTTGATGTGTGAGACTTCCATCATGTTTGTGTCTACATGTTTTATTGAATTTGCAGATTTTTCAACTTTTTGAGACGGGGCCATTCGTGTCGCTTTGACACATCTAGTTGCTATTGAGCAATACACTATGCTGTTGAATATTAATCCCCTCAAAAAAAGATATTAGTAGAAAAATTCTTTGTGAATTCTGAAATCTGAAATGAGAAAAATTTTACACCCTTACCCCCCACCCCCTCCCACATTTTTTTTCACCTCCCCCGTTTAATTATCAAAAGAAATAATCTCAATTCACATTTCTACTTCTAAAAATAAATTTACAGCTACATATCTCAAAACAATGATTATTTCTTAATACATAATTTTCAAGCAGTGTAAGGGAGGTAATCAAGTTATCAAACATATATATAACAGTGTTTTTAAATTTTAATTGGACTTACTCCCCTTCACTGCTTTAAATTTTCTAAATTGTTCTGTAAGCTAAAAAAACCTTGTTTTCCCCCTTTTTTGCCATAGTTGCTTGATGATTTGAACCATAACCACCCCTTTATAGTATGGAAACGTGTGGTATAATTTCAGAGAGATTAATACACTTAAACACAAGTTATTGACTGAAAACTAAAAAAATGCTTTTTTGGCCCCAAATTCCTACACACATATGGGACCATAACCCAAAAAATCAATCCAAACCTAGTCTACCTGTGGTTTTAAACATTGATGGCACAAGTACAGAGCAATTGAAAAGCTTATACACAAGTTCATATCCTGAAAGTAGAAAATTGCTTGTTTTTGGCCCCATTTGGGCCCCTAATTCCAAAACGGTATGAACCATAACCCCCAAAATCAATCCCAACCTTCCTTTTGAGGTATTGAACCTTTTTATAAAATTTCATAGAGATCCATTGACTTAAACTTAAGTTATAGTCTGGACACCAAATGTGTCTTCGGACGCAGACGCAGATGCAGATGACATCATACCATTATACGAACGAAAAAAAATTTTGCGGTCGTATAAAAATTAAAATCTGACTTCTGGTTTTATTTTGTCTAATTTTTGCAATTAAAAAATCGTCACAAAAATTTCAAACTTGACACAATCATGGCAGTGTATACATGTATATGCAATACATAGTGACATATTCATGATCTTTGATAAATACAATATTTAACCAAGAATTATGTGGTTTTTTATGGTTATTTAAAAATGGGGGAGCGGCAGGGGGCAATAGAATTAATCATGGTAAATTCCATCTTTTACCAAAAATTACGTGTTTTTTTATGTTTATTTTGTATAGTGCCTGTTAATGTTATTAGTACACATTTACAAAATCTTGTTATCATTATCGTCCTCATAATACATCCATGTCAAGAGGTCAGTGACCTTTGATGTCATTCTCACCTGTACGTATGCCTCGGGTACAATTCCTTGGTGTCCTAGGCTATTTCTTACTTCCCACCAGCCATCTCCAATATCCTAAAAAAAGAAGGAACATTTATTTATATAGACCAGGTATAAAAAGTCGATGTGCTTATAATATTTACATATATAGACCATGTATAAAAAGTCAATGCACTAATAAATCAGACAAAATATAGATCAATTGGTTGATATATATATAACTGTTGTATCCGGTTGAAAATAAGTTTTAGTATATTGTAAATTACAACAATCTTCAATATCCTTAAAAAAAACAATATATTTCCGTATAAAAAGTCAATGTGTTAATAAATCAGACAAAATATAGTTTGGGTTTATATATATATTTATCTGGTGCATTGGGTTGAACATAAGTTTTAGATATGTACTGTAAATTACAAAATTAATGGGTGCATTTATTATTGTGACTAATTACTGGTAATTTTTTGGCATTAATAAAAACACATAATGAACAAATGATGAAAAGAATGCATTAATTTATAATTTACAATATCATTTTGTAACAGAATTTTCTATAGCAAATTATTATTAGGAGGGTTTTTCACGTAGTTCTAAGTAAAAGTTCATGCACTTAAAATTTGAAGAAAGCATGTAAAGTGGTCATTTAAAAACAGGAAAGGAGGAGTGGAAAAGAAACCATTCATTGTAGTATCCTATAGTCTTTACCTATCTAAAGAATATAGATTTTCAATAGATTTTCTACTTTGTGGTAGGATATTCTGGTATTGGTCAAGTAAGAGCAACTATTATAAGTTAAATCAAGCTTATAATCAATTCAATTAGAGGCAAAATATATTAACTGTTTTCTGATGATTTTGTCGTGTATAGAAAACATAAAACAGCTCATTCTTGACCCTAGCATTAATTAGTCCAATAAAAATCATAAAACACTTCATTAAAAATGTTTATAATTACTTGAAAGCTTTTAATTCAAAAACATAAAATTGATTTTTTTCTTTCCTCTCCAGACAAAATCAATACACATGATAAAAGGTTTTAGTCTTTAAAAAATGATTCTTTATTTTCCTTATGTCATGAATGTTCTATAGGTGAATAAAAACTTCTATATCATTGTCAAGAAAAGAATTTATTTAGGAAACCATGTAATAATCATTATGTAACTACATGTATGAGGATCTAGAATCTCTAAAAAGTTAAGTTCAACATTTTTTTTAAAAGGTGCATGTTAATATGGCCTTTTTTGAGTAACTTTTAATTTGATATTCTATAAAACATTCTTAATTGTAATACTGCAGGTTCACCATTAGGGTCCTTCATTTCTGTTTTCTTAATTTTATCTATTTTTCTCTACTTATTAATTATTTTGCCCATTTCTCGCTATTCCTTATATTTGAGCACCCCATATTTCTCTTAGTCTTAATCATTTTTCTACTTTCTCTTGTTTTACCTTACATGTATTTTGAACTTTTTGTCCAATATATCTATCCTCTATTCTGTAAACCCAAAACTAAAACTCTTAAATATGTATTGCCTGACATGTAAGAAACAATAGCCTGAAATTTCAATTTTAATAAAAATTTGTCAAATTTAGGGAAAAAAATTAAATTAACATATTTCATGTTCTTTTTTGGTAATATTAATTCATGTCAAGTTTAACAACACATTTAATCATAACAACATTCCAATAAATGACCTTTACAATGATATCTGGTTTGATGTTGGGCCCCAGACACTGAATCTGGCTTTTCTCACACTTAATATGTTGTTTTTATCCAATCATGTGTGTGTGGGTCCTGAGATGTCAACAAAAGAAACAAACTTTCCAACATAGATAAAAATATATGTCCTGTTTCTATTTTTATAAACTGGTAATTTTCTTGAATTCTTTTCATGTTTGTAGCATTTTCAGAACCCCTTTGAAATGCAAATCAATGCTAATACCTCCCATCCTATCACGATCACATCAATGCATAATTTTGCAAAACTTAGAAAACTATGAAAAGTTGTCATTTGATTTCTACGCAGTAACATATATAGCTTGAAGAAACAGATCATTTGCATACTGTATTAACAAGCTATAATTTAAATAATTTACATTTTTTCAAAACCCAAATCCAAAGTCATTAAAGGTCAAGAAGGTGCAAAATGGAAAAGTTTCTATGCCAATTAAACTGACCCCAGTGGCCTCTCAAGCTCATTGGCTGTTTTAGAGTCAAATGCATTCTGGGTATTTTTTTCAAAAGTGCTGTGGTTAGTCCTTAGTAAACAATTGAATTTCAACCAATGACATGACATGAAATTTCATTTTTGGGTATGAACAATCAAATAACCCATAATCCTTTATATTCTGAAATGTCCTATTGCATGACAAAGTTCTTGAAAATATTTTATTTGGACCACCAAGAATACAAATCAGGTGGTCTCAAATAAATTTGGTGGTCTCATATTTGAAGAAATTTGTTGCTATTTATATTTTCCATATATTTATAGTAGAAAATAAGATTATGCAAATCTAAATTATAATTTCAAAAATTAATATAAAAACTGTCATTGTAAAATTATGAGTTTTATTAATAACCAGCAACCAGAGACCACAAACAAGGAATAAAACCACCACAAACATTCAGTTGTAAACAACAATCTTGTTGGGAGACTTTTGGTGATCAGGACTGACATGACATGACATAGTTATTTCACCCTATAACCATGGTAACTGTCATCTTTAACATGGTTGCTATGTTTTGAGATATTTTCAACCCATGCAGGTGTTAATAGATATAGGAAGATGTGGTGTGAGTGCCAATGAGACAACTCTCCATACAAATAACAATTTAAAAAGTAAACCATTATAGGTTAAAGTACGGCCTTCAACACGGAGCCTTGGCTCACACCGAACAACAAGCTATAAAGGGCCCCAAAATTACTAGTGTAAAACCATTCAAACGGGAAAACCAACGGTCTAATCTATATAAACAAAACGAGAAACGAGAAACACGTATATATTACATAAACAAACGACAACTACTGTACATCAGATTCCTGACTTAGGACAGGTGCAAACATTTGCAGCGGGATTAAACGTTTTAATGGATCCATGGATTTGTACTGTAAATTCAGAAATTATTGTCAGCATTTATAATTGCAATATTTGGAGAAATGAGAAAATCTCGCAATTTTAATTATTGCCATAACCTGAAAATTTGCTAACAGATATTTGTATCTAATATCAAAATGTGAGTTCTTATCACTGCGATACACTGTCACATTATTTGCATTTATAATAACCTCATAATCATTTCTGAGATTGAAATGTTTCAAAGTAGACAGTCTGTGTTTTATCTGATTTAGACTTTAGAAACAATATAATTAAGTAAGTAAAGTTACATGTAGCAATTTTATAGTAACACTATCAAATTTTGGGCTGAATTTTATATTCCTTTTTAGGAAACACTTTTTATTCTATAAATAGTTTATTTTCAAATGAAATTTGTAAGCTGTATATCATTTCAAATACATTTTTCTTCATGTTCTTTATCTTCAGGATATTATTTCACTCTCTTTTCACTATTATTTTAGATTTCATTGATTCAATGTTTGATTTATTGATAATCCTGATAAAGGCCAATACAAATCACTTGAAGATAATATCTATTAAGTCTGTTAAGTGTCATCCTTTAATTTGACCCTTCCAAATATTGGAAAATTAAATCCCTATTTCAATAAAATTTTAGTAAATAATAAAGCTATTAACATCAATTATAAAACAATAACATCCACTTCATTTGAACTTTAGTGCATAGTTGTCTCACTGGCAATATGTTGACGATTATAAGAAGGCTATTATAATTTTAAGAATAAACAATGATAAAAGGCAAAAACATAAAAAAAAATGGTAAAAATCGTCATCAAAGGGCAGTAACTCTTATAAGGGTTCTACTGATTATTTCGATCATGAGACTTTATTGTTTAAGATAATAGGCAAAGGATAAAAAAGGTAAAATTTAAGGGAAATAACTCCTAAGAGTGAAGTTAACTTTGCCATTTAGGCCAGGAGAACTAAAAAAAATAAGAAATAAAACATGGTTTAAGTGGAAAGATTAATAAGCGTGGATAGTACCAGTACATGTACTAAGAGACTGTCAATTGTCATCTTCAATATTTCAAGTACTTCAGTATATACTTAATCAGAACAAAAGTGTTTTATTCCTGTTCTGAAAAGGAAATTACGAATCTGTACTGCTACTTATCTAGAAAGATATAATTCAAACACTCTATAATGACATATATATATTAAACTTGGTAAACATATTGATAAATTTATTTTCCGTGAAATAAGGAACTTAAACTTATAAAGCTTTAACTCATAAAAAACCCTAATATCGCACTCTGTTTTTAGCCAAGATTTTAATTCAATACGCATGTATATGAAATAAATTCTAACCTTTTCATTTTTTGTTTAATGTGTTGAAATTTGGTGCTTTAAAGTACAAAAGAAATCTTCATCTAATTTTAACACATGACATGGGTAAAATCTCTTTGTTTTTACTGTGCTATAATCTGGATAATGCACAGCAAAGGTGTGCATTAACTAACTCAGATATACTGCACAGTTCAAATCTATTTTTACCTTTAGGAGCGGTTCCTAGAATTTGAAAGGGGCGTTATTCTATCAAATTAAAAAAATATATCACCGAGTGTAGCGAGACTAAAAACAATATTGACGATTTTAAGGCAAAACACGATACTTTGTCCAATCCTAGGGTGAACGACATGTTCGTCCCCACCCCGAATCCGCCATCTGCCTTGAAATTACGACACAATTGAACTTTGTACAAACATCGTAGTTTCAAAATAGGAAAAAAGAAAGGTTTCTCATTCTTTTTTTACTTCTTAACTTGAACATAAAATGTTTTATTATATTTTGCGTACAACATAAATCTTAAATCAGTGTTTTAAAGTCAGAAAGATAGAATTTTGGTAATTTCCGCCAAAAAAGAAATGTATCTAAGAATATCCGAATAAAAGAAATCTGATTTGGATTAGTTTTAGACTCAATGGAATTTATAACGACTTTTTGAATATCTATTCCCCATATTTTTGGATCGAATTTAAAGGGGATCATATTTAAGTTTGTTTGAAAACAGGGAGATTAGCTGGAGATCAATCAGACTTCATTTAAATGGACGTGTCTTAAAAATTAATACAGTAAATACAAAGAAATTTGGGGAAGGGGGGAGTAAAACATTGGAAAGAGAAACGTGTTTTCCGTTTATTCAACATTAAAAATTTAGGTAATATAACTAACATCTTCCTCGGTTTATCTTTCTCTATTCAAGCATATCATTGATGGAAAGAAATTCAAAAGCAATTAATCTAAACTCAATAACCCTTCCGGTTATATTTTTTTTTCATACAACGATTTGAAAGTACTCAATTTGTCAAAGTCTTAAACGTCACTTATTAAATAAAAATGGGAATAGATTTAACAGAAACATTAAAAAAAATCTACCATTAAATCGCAATTTTACAATAAGTCTAAACCCCCAAAAAAGTTATCAATTTGAAACTTACCAATGAAAGTCGTATTTTCCCCTTTCTTTACCCTACAATAAACTTTCCTAGGATCCGTGGATTGCGGAACATCGTCCACATCTAAAACGTTCACGTAAATTAATGACGTCATGTGTTAAAACAGTTATTGGCCAATCAAATCGGTATATAGAATTTAATCAGCACGCGCTCAGGATGACCCTTTAACCCGAACTCCAACGTCGTTCGGGTTAATAAGGGTCACCTGAGCTGTGCAGATTAAATTCTATATACCGACTTGCTTGGTCAATAACTATAACATAGTGAATGCATTTTATTATCTTATTCTTAAAATAGACAATGACTGGTAACTGACAATTGATTTTTCCTTTTGACAATGTTTGAGTTTTCATCAGAGTTCAGTATTTCTTTTAATTTACATTTCAGCTATTTGATTAGCATGATTAGGGACTTTCCATTTTGAATTTTCATTGGTATTCAGTATTTTGTGATCTTAATTTTTTTTATATCAAAATCTGGTAAATACATTCAGGGGATAGGTACAACTGGGTGATGTAAGATCATAAAGAATAAAAGATCGAAAAAATAGATTTTTTAATTTTAGATTTTTTTCGATTATTGCATTTCTAGGTT
Organism: Mytilus edulis; assembly: GCF_963676685.1. NCBI lineage: Eukaryota > Metazoa > Mollusca > Bivalvia > Mytilida > Mytilidae > Mytilus > Mytilus edulis. Next base: position 74,743,388 of record NC_092351.1, on the reverse strand, counting down.
ATTGAATGTTCTATTTTTTTCATCCAATTGTTTATATATTTACTTTAAAAAAAAACAAAGGATTAGCCAGCTTCCTGTTATATCATTTTAAAAGTACTTTTCTTGGTATCAAAAATATAACTGTTCCTTGGGCAAAAGGTCTATATGATATATAAAATCAATATATATAGATATACATCGAAGGAAATGTGGGGTATAAGTCAATGAGAACACATGTATACCATGTTTACTAGATAAAAAATATATACATGTACTAATATTGACTACGTGCATCTGTAAACTACTGCGATTTTGATAATAATTATAAACTGTATTTCTGGAAGCAAAATAGGCTTCTATTTCTTTTTTGGAGGGGAAGGGTTGACAAAAAAAGCTGAGCTTTGAAAGTTTCATGGTAAAACTTAGAATTGGAAACTTAGAAGAAGACTGAAATTTAATATCTCAAGCATCTCATTACATGATCTTTATATCAAAATAACAACTTTTATTTAGTTGATAAAGCAAGAGTACCAAGAGAAAACCTCACCTTTGACAAGTATACATTTTCACGTGCCTTTTTTTTCAATCGACGTACCTGTGCTGTAACTGTTAATTCTTCTCCTGCTCTGACAGACAGCTCTCCATTATCTGGATCCCCATCAAAATCATATAAAACTTTTACCTGAAAATAGAAAAACATTGATATCAAAACTATTTAGTAGAAGAAAGCAGAAGAACCAGAAGTAACTCTTTAACATAATTAAAATTTGATCCACAGTTATAGTCAACGTTCGGAAATCTTTTAAATTCTAATTTAATTTAGAAAATTTCCTCAACACAGTTTAATTTGAATTAAAGCAAAATTAACTAGGTCATATCATCAAAAACAGATTTTTAATGCGAATGTTTAATGCAAATTATTTAATTTGATACAGTACAGCATATAGAAACCAGATTAACTAATACCTCTGCAGGATTGAATATTTTGTGAGGAAAAAAGAGCCGAGCTTATTCAAGATAATTTCCTAAAGAACTGGTTCCAGTTATCATTGTTTGTATATATATACAATGTAGGTTTCACTGTAGTTTGTTTGATGAAATGCAAGTAAGTAAGGCTGTTCCAGATATTATTGTCAAATATATACAAAAAGATTGAGAATGGAAATGGGGAATGTGTTAAAGAGACAACAACCTGACAAAAAGGCAGAAAACAGGCGAAAGCCACCAATGGGTCTTCAACACAGTGATAACACATATTTCACTGACGTTTAAAGAAAAGCAAGTTTAGTGGGCTGTTCTTGTTATTGTTGTATGTAGTTTACAATCATTATGTAGGTTTAACTGTAGTTTGATGAAATGCAAGTGATTTAGCTGTTCCAGTTATTATTACATGTATACAATGTACATGATGTAGGTTTCACTGTAGTTTGATAAAATGAAAGTTAATTAGCGGCACGGGACGTTTGCGCTTTTTCATAGGACATTTGCGCTTTTTTGTGGACACTTGCGCTTCAAGACATAGGACATTTGCGCACTTTTCAAAAATGGACATTTGCGCTTTTTACATGGGACATTTGCGCCTTTGCCATTTTTGATATTTATGACTTCCCTCTTTTATCAGGGCTTTGGACCGGCAGGTTTGACCTTTGCAGAGTTAAAGTCATTCTTTATCATTGATGTTTAAAAGTTTAAAAATCATTTCATAGCACATTCATCTCATAGCACACTGTTGATATATGTTTAAAAGTGTATGTACAGCCTTTTGTTTTGCATACACTCTTAGCTGATGGCGCACATTTTTTCTGTCATCACATTGTTGATGATTATGATCATTTTTCTGACTCAAAATATTAGAAGTCCCATTGTCCGTTTTAATTCTTGCATTAAAATTTTTAACGGTACATATCCATGAAAGGTCTCCAATTTTAGGGTTTGGTCGAAACGATATAAAAATTCATCAAGACATATACATTTTTTTTTTCCTTTACTAGTCTCTATAACTTTAAAATCCATGTTCAAGACTGTGTAAATGTGAACAAACTAATGACAAATATAGGTTAAATTTATTTACGTAATGATTACTTCTCATTAAGATTACAGGTAGTCGACTATAGGTAAAAAACGCAAATGTCCGGTCAATTTAATACTGGTGATTCTAAACTAAAAGCGCAAATGTCCATAGTATTTGCAGCGCAAATGTCCTATCGTTTTACAGGTAATAAAGCGAAAACGTCCTGTGCCCTTAATTAGGCAATCATTCTAAAATAGCAATCACTCAATATCAATCAACTAGCATGATCCAATATTGATTATGGGACATTTTTTTTTAACTTCAATCTCAAATCCTCGCCAATCATTAATTCATTTCGTTTTAGAAGACGATTAAAAAAAAAATTTCAATTTGTAAAATGTTTAAATCCCTAAAAATAGCAATGAAAAAAGCAATTTATCTCTATATGTAACTATATATCTTGGATTTGATGTTTAATTGATTTAATACAAAAGTCCTGTTACCGCTAATAAACCTTTCAAATGTTCTATTTCTTTCGAATTAATCGAATAAAAAGGAGTGGAGTACATATAGCATAATTGATTTCATTCATATCACAAAGCATAACTAACTCTGATACAGTTTGTTTCATATGACTTATGTCACTGTGAGACATGTTTGGTGTCATTGTAAAAGATGTCCATGATGATATATATGAATTAAGCTAAAAATATACATGATATACAGGAAATAAGGTCTGTTTTAAAGCTGTTGTAACAGTTATAGAAAATTTCAGCTTAATTTATATTAATCGTCATATAATTTTGAATACCAATAACATATTTAAAGAATAAAATTGAAATCCTATATTTTCAGACATCTGCTTTGCAGATAGGCAATAAAATGCAATTGTCAATTTGCATGTTAAATATATCATGTATATATATGTAAATTATTAAATTATTACATTCTGTATGGTTTGTTTAAACATAGTTACATCTGTTGGGATCCAGAAATTTTATTGGTAATATGCATTGGCAGACTTTTTTTTACATGTCTAGAACAAGTCAATTTATCATATATATATATATATATACATATATAACGTAACGGTACCCAAATTGCACCATTTTAGCGAAAATAGTAGCGGAAATCTTACAAGATTTCCAAGAGACTAAACAATTTGTATTTTTATAATTTGATACTAAGTCTATGCACATCTTTCAACATAGGTAAAAAGATAGATATGCACAAATTGTTCATAGTATTTATCATATGTTTAGTGGTAAATACAGTAGTTTTGAATATTTGATAAATAGACTGCTGTTTAATCCATATTGAGCAACTTTGATGCGCACCCTTTATCGCATACCCTTTGTCATGTTTATCACACCCCTACTTTTTTTTTCATTTACATAGTCAGTTTTTATTTATTTTAGCTTAAGAAATATTTTTCCTCAAAATAGGTCCAATAGAACGCAATTTATTGAATGACGTCATTGTTTGGTAAGTACATGTGACGTCACGAACGTCAAGTTTTCATATTTTTTGGCACACTAAATGCAACTATAAAAAAATACAAAACACACATAAGAATACAAGATCATACAATAACAAACAAAATATTTTTAATTCAGCACGCAAATTGTGAGGTAACCCAGGTGCTTTGGATAAGTAATTGAGCATTTCTTTTAAGGCTTTTAAAACAAGACAAAAGAAGAACTGAAGGTAACCCAGTGCTATGGATCAGAAAACAGTTCATATAATATAATACTCTCCTGTTGAAATATATGATAAAGGACATAAATCGTATTTATAAAACATGGCAAAATCCGTATCACATGCCGTATCACCCTCGACCAATATCATCCCTCGGGCCTAAAGGCCCTTGGGCTGATATTGGTGTCTCGGGATGATACGACATATGATACGAATTTTGCAATGTATTATTCTCTATTTATCAACAGATGAAGTGTTTACTGAAAAAGCAAAATCTGCTGAAACGTCACCATGCGACGTCATCAAAACGTCATCTTTTTAAAATGATCAAATACAATATGTTACAAGTAACCTTTTCTTAAAAAACGAAGAGTAAGCATGGACTTATACCCAATTGTTCAAAACATTTGAAACCTGATGCTCCGCAGGGCGCAGCTTTATACGACCGCAGAGGTTGAACCCTGAACGGTTGGGGCAAGTATGGACACAACATTAAAGCTTGATTCAGCTCTAAATTTGGATTGTGATTAAATAGTTGACACAGCATAGGTTTCTGACACAGAATGAATGTGGTCTAATGAACTTAAATTTTTTTTTTGAGCAATCCACTATGCTGTTGAAAATTAATCCTCTCAAAAAAATGTTTGAAAAAATTTTCTTTTTATTTATGAAATCTGAAATGAAAAAAAAATGACCCCCCCCCCCCCCAATTTGTTTTCACATTCCCCTTTCCCTTATTCCAAAACTGATCTCAATTCAAATTTCTAATAGAGTATGCAACAATAACTACTCATTTAAATACATCATAAAATATTAAAATGTAAAATAAGTGCTTGTTATCACTGAATGGTAAAGATTGTTTTAATTTATCAGTTGGTAGTAAAAGTGAGTATACATTGTATATTGTATAAAAGAGTCATAAAACAATGATTTAAGTTGATTCAACTACTATTCTGGACAAAGAAAGATAACTCCAATTGAAAATTTCTTGCTATTGTGCAATATTGTGCAATTATATATGTCTTGCTATTGCGCAATACTGTGCAATTGAAAATACTTGCTATTGCACAATACTGTGCAATTGAAGATTTCTTGCTATTGTGCAATACTGTGAATTGAAAATTTCTTGCTATTGCACAATACTGTGCAATTGAAGATTTCTTGCTTTTGCTGAATACTGTGCAATTAAAATTTCTTGCTATTGCACAATACTTAATATAATAATAATAGATTCAGCATATCAAAGAAGCCCAAGAATTCATTTTTTGTTAAAATCAAACTTAGTTTAATTTTGGACCATTTGGACTTTAATGTAGACCAATTTGAAAACGGGACCAAAAATTAAGAATCTACATACACAGTTAGATTTGGCATATCAAAACACCCAAATTATTCAATTTTTGATGAAATCGAACAAAGTTTAGTTTTATCCCCGATTTGGACCAACTTGAAAACTGGGCCAATATTCAACTAGAGGCTCTAAAGAGCCTGTTTCGCTCACCTTGGTATATGTGAATATTAAACAAAGGAAGCAGATAGATTCATGACAAAATTGTGTTTTGGTGATGGTGATGTGTTTGTACATCTTACTTTACTGAACATTCTTGCTGCTTACAATTATCTCTATCTATAATGAACTTGGCCAAATAGTTTCAGTGGAAAATGTTAGTAAAAATTTACAAATTTTATGAAAATTTTTAAAAATTGACTATAAAGGACAATAACTCCTTAGGGGGTCAATTGACCATTTCAGTCATGTTTGACTTATTTGTAAATCTGACTTTTCTGAACATTATTGCTGTTTACAGGTTATCTCTATCGATAATTATAGTATTCAAGATAATAACCAAAAACAGCAAAATTTCCTTAAAATTACCAATTCAGGGGCAGCAACCTAACAACCAGTTGTCCAATTCATCTGAAAAGTTTAGAGCAGATAGATCTGGACTTGATAAACAATTTCTCCCACTGTCAGATTTGCTCTAAATGCTTTGGTTTTTATGTTATAAGCCCAAAACTGCATTTTACCCCTATGTTCTATTTTTAGCCATGGCGGCCACCTTGGTTGGTTGGCCGAGTCACTGGACACAATTGTTAAACTAAATACCCCAATGATGATTGTGGGCAACTTTATTTGGCCCAGTAGTTTCAGAGGAGAAGATTTTTGTAAAAGATAACTAAGATTTACGAAAAATGGTTAAAAATTGACTATAAAGGGTAATAACTCCTAAAGGGGTCAACTGACCATTTTGGACGTGTTGACTTATTTGTAAATCTTACTTTGCTGAACATTTTTTCTATTTACAGTTTATCTCTAGCTATAATAATATTCAAGATAATAACCAAAAATAGCAAAAATTTCCTTAAAATTACCAATTCAGGGGCAGCAACATAACAACGGGTTGTCCAATTCATCTAAAAATCAGTTAGATCTTGACCTGATCAACAATTTTACTCCTGTCAGATTTGCTCTAAATGCTTTGGTTTTTGAGTTATAAGCCAAAAACTGCATTTTACCACTATGTTCTATTTTTAGCCATGGCGGCCATGTTTTTTGATGAAATGGGAATTAAAACACAAACTTTATTCTAAATACCCTAGGAATCAATCAGATGAAGTTTGGTTTGAATTGGTTCAGTAGTTTCAGAGGAGAAGATCTTCGAAATAGTTTACGACGACGACGACGACGACGGACGGACGGACGGACGGACGACGACGACGACGGACGGACGACGACGACGGACGGACGACGACGGACGCCAAGTGATGGCAAAAGCTCACATTTCCTTTTAGGAAAGGTGAGCTAAAAATCTAAGTACATTTTTAGATTCAGCATATCAAAGAACCCAAAGGATTCAATTTTTGTTAAATTCAAACTAAGTTTAATTTTGGACCCTTTGGACCTTAATGTAGATCCAGACCAATTTGAAAACGGGACCAAAAATTAAGAATTTACATACACAGTTAGATTCGGCATATCAAAGAACCCCAATTATTCAATTTTTGACGAAATCAGTTTAATTTTTTACCCTTTGGGCCCCTTACTCCTAAACTGTTGGGACCAAAACTCCCAAAATCAATCCCAACCTTTCCTTAAAACCTTGTGTTTAAATTTCATAGATTTGTATTTACTGGTACTAAAGTTATTGTGCGAAAACCAAAAATAATGCTTATTTGGGCCCTATTTTGGCCCCTCATTCCTAAACTGTAGGAACCAAAACTCCAAAAAACAATCCCAACATTCCTTTAGTGGTCATAGACCTTGTGTCAAAATTTCATAGATTTCTATTTACTTAAACTAAAATTATAGTGCGAAAACCAAGAAAATGCTTATTTGGGCCCTTTTTGGCCCCTAATTCGTAAACTGCTGGGACCAAAACTCCCAAAATCAATCCCAACCTTCCTTTTGTGGTCATAAACCTTATGTTAAAATTTCATAGATTTCTATTCACTTATACTAAAGTTATAGTGCGAAAAACAAATGTCTTCGGACGACGACGACGACGACGACGACGCAGACGACGACGCAGACGACGTCGCCAACGTTATACCAATATACGACCAAAAAAAAAATCAATTATTGCGGTCGTATTAAAAGTCGAGGCGTATTCTCACTATGTATAACAAACAAAATCAGATTAAAATCAAGATTAGTCTTACTTCTGTTTTTAAAACTTGTATAGCAGTTATTCTTCAAGACCAATATAAAGTAGTGTTCCTTGGAATCATTTACGAACTTATTATAATGACGCGCTTCCATTTGAGAACTAAGGCAGCAACCATTTGATTTTCGAGGGGGGGGGGGGGGGGGGGCTATGGTTTTTTTTGGAAAAAAAAGTTTGTTTCCAGATTTTGGAGAAAAAAATAATTTGTTTTTGATTCTGAGAAAAAAAAAATGGTTTGTTTCACCCTCAGCTGCCACTATATGTAATGCTAAAATTGAAAGAAAAAAATTGTTTTCGACTTGTCGCGAAAAAAAATAGATTGTTGATAATTTGTCCAGAAAAAAAAACATAGCCCCCCCCCTAGAAAATCAAATGGTTGCTGCCTAAGGAAAAACCGGCAAGTGGTTTTGGAATATCCCCCTTATGTCTGGATTATTGTAAATGTTTTAGTACTTTTTTCATAATTTTGTCTGTCCCCTTTTTCATACCAAATAACTATGAACAACAACTTGAACTTTAATTTGAACTTTAACCTTATGGTTAGCGGTACTCATCCAAAGCGCATAATGCACGCGTAATTTACACAAACGACATATAGAAATCGGTCTAAAAATATATGGTCACGTGGTTTTACCTCGCAGTAGTAATTGGATAACCACATCAAAGAATGACATGACCATATCAAATACTGAAACAAACACGTCATGTAGTGTAAAATCGTCAAATTTTGAAACATCATTACTTAATTTTAAGGCCGTAGGAAGAATTGACAAATCATCATTACGAAATAACAAAACCATATCTTGTAATGAAACAACTACATTAAGTTATTTCACATACACATCAAGTAATGTTAAAACCACATTGCCTTATGATATAACCACATTAAATAATGGTGAAACCAAATCGAGTAATGACATATTCAGTAATGACCAAACTATATAAAGTCAATACGAAACCATATCATGTAATATCGAAATAGCATGATGTAATGACTATTCCATATTGAGTTATATCAAAACATCATGACGTATACATGTCAAAACCATATTATGTAAAGACAAACTATCATCAAGTAATAATAGAACAACATAACGTAATATCGGAGTTCCACATAAGACAGCTGTGGCGTTCCATATTCAATCTCTTTATTTCCTTTTTTGCTGTAGACTCGTATTCTTTACTTTTCAATGATAATAAAATGTTTATCTAACATATTCGTTTATGAACATGACAGAAACTATAAAAAAAAAAAAAAAAAAAAAGTCGAGGCGTATTCTCACTATGTATAACAAGCAAAATCAGATTAGTCTTACTTCTGTTGTGGGTTGCGATTCTTTTATTAATTGTATCTTTTCTTCTAGAAATCGTCTAAACTGAAAACAAAAATATATAGTTTTTAAACAAGTTCGTTCTGACAAAAAGTAAATACATCACCTGCATGAGACTTTAAAACGATCTCACTACGGTAATATAGAATAAATTTTGTTAAGAAGTCGATAGTAATTTCAGAAAAGAAATGTGTTGTGCACATACCTTACATGTACTCGTTTGCCTATATAAATCTATTTTTGTAAAAGTAAATTGAACAATAAAAAAAATAACAACCAAGACACAAGCAGGATGAACACAAAGCATACTTGTACCTTTGATATTTATGTTAAGCATCATATACATCAAGTCATTATCCGCAATTTTTAGCCTTTTTTAGAATTTCACAACTTTCAAACATTGCCCAAGGTTCTACTTAAAGAGTTAACTGAAGTACTTCCATTATAATATCCAGAAACAAATTTGAATATGTATGATGACCTTAATTTTTCAGCATAAGGATATGGATAGTAAATTACACATTGCTATATAAACAAAAGAAATGCTGGTGCCATCGTCAAATACGTTAATAAAGACAAATAGACAGGAAAAACTTTAAAACAATTGATACAAAACATTTGATTATCAAAATTGTATTTTTAATCTGCTAACCGAGTCCTTCTGGTTATGATCAGATCGACAAATATGATCTACCTCAAATTTTTAAACAGGATTACTAAAATATAACACACAAATATTGGAAGTCTCATATTTGCCGATGTTATTTTGATAATGTCTGAAACTAAAGAGTGTCTTCAGTCAAGTTTAAACCATTTGTCCCAAATACTGTGATATATGGCAGTTAAGTGTAAATTGTAAAAAAAAAAAAAAAAAAAAGTAGGAAAAAACTTAACCATTATTTTGATTGTAATGTGATAAATTAGAGCAAATGCAAAAGTTTAAATTTCTTGGGAATATCATTAGTCAGAATGGAAATCTTATTCATTCATCACAAGAATTAGCCAAAAAATCTATGATAGTGCTGTATTCTGTAAAAACATATTGTAATTTAATTCATCAGACTCTGTGACTTTGTCAAACCATTTATTTAACTCACTGGTTAGACCAATAATGAATGACTGTATATTTTTTCTGTCTATGAAGAAATAAAATTTGGTGCACACTGAATAACGCGCGTAGCGGGTTACTTAACAGTATGCACCACATTTTTTTATGTTATTTTGAATAGACTGACAAAATATTACAGTTATTTCTAATAGTTTAATTCTAAATTCGATTTTAAACCGTCGTAATTCATGAAAAAAACGTTGATGACGTCATGGTCACATGACAAAATTGTGTCTATGGTCTGATAAACAAAACGAAGCAAATCGGAAGACGCGTTACATCGCAAATTAAATTATTAACAGTGAAATATGGTATATGGAGTCATACTTTTATAAAGGTTCAATTAGAGGAGATAAAAATAATAAAAAAAGTAGATACTCTTAATTTCATTGACAAAAGTCCACCTGAAAAAGTATTAGATAAATTTAATAAGTTAACTTTAGACGTAAAAAAAAGTTCTTTTAATATAGCTGTTCGATCTGAATTAGGCATCTACCCTATAAAATTGCTTTATAAAAAGACAGTCTTCTTTTTTTTCATGATAGACTTTTAATATAGAAACTAGCCCCCAAATAAAAGACACACTAAATCCACAGGCGCTTGGGTCTAGGATACAGAATTTTTTTTTATTATTATTATTAAAATATTCAATTTTCTATATTTATAATACATATCTATCACTTCTGTGCATGTCTCACCTAGTTTCGAGTGATTTAAACGACCCAGAAAAAATACCAAATTTTACTATCCATACTAAAATTGGGTATTTTCTCTGGGTCGTTTAAATCACTCGACCAAAAATTAAGAATCTACATGCACAGTTAGATTCGGCATATCAAAGAACCCCAATTAGTCAATTTTTGATGAAATTAAACAAAGTTTCATTTTGGACCCTTTGGGCCCCTTATTCCTAAACTTTTGGGACCAAAACTCCCAAAATCAATCCCAACCTTCCTTTTATGGTCATAAACCTTGTCTTTAAATTTCATTGATTTCTATTTACTTATACTAAAACTAAGAATTAGGGCAGGGGTACTTGATAAAATATGAATCTCTTAAATATATATATATATATATATATATACAACTCGTCTAAACATCAACCCAACAATGTTAGATCTGCAAATTTGCTTTCGCAAATTTTTGGTTCTTCCCTCGCCGGGATTCGAACCCATGCTACTGTGATATCGTGACACCAAATCGCCTGCACTGCAGCCGTCCCGCTAGACCACACGACCACCTGGGCTCTCAAAAAAAGAGCTTTCGCTGGCCGTGTGTTACCTTTCCTCGTCAGTTTTAATCTAGCGGCGTACTACAGTACATGATATATAAGGCATGAAGATGTTATTGTTACAGATCAGCTAAATTATCTATAGTAAAGGATCCTACGTTATTCAGGCCTCAGACAGGGTATATACTGTGACATTCCCGGCTTAGAGTTTATATCCCCTGAGCCGAAGGCGAAGGGGATATAAGCCCTAAGCCGGGAATGTCACAGTATATACCCTTTCTGAGACCTGAATTACACATATATTACGGATTACCCCTGACTTAATGTTATTTTTAGTGCAGGTATTTGTTGACAACACATATATATTAAAAACCCCAAACTGATATGTTAGGCATACGTGAAGGATTTTCTAATTTGCTGTGAACATAATTTTATCGTGTATGTAATAATTTATAATAACACTTTTAACATTAAATTTAAGTATTAAAAGCGTAAATTCATGATTTTGTATCAAACATGTATTATTGACTGAAGCACGTTATTACTTTCCCTCTGTGAGCCTCTGACAGTTTGATAGCTTTTGACTACGTCACATAGTTACCAGTGTTATGATGACGTTTTTGAGATTCCAATTGGGGATAAAAACGTCGTATATACCCCGGCAGTTTCCTGAATATATACTGACATCTCTGTGTTGTTATCCAATCACAAACCTCGACACATTTGTAATCCGTAATATATATACATATATATATGTTGATTTAAAGAAAGACAAGGATTATAGTAGAAAGTGTCAGCATTGTTTATTTTCACTGTTTATATGTAAACTGTGTATACCTATCTTCCAAAACCTATATGTATAATGTTTTTTTAAAAGCCTGGGGCCGTGTCAATGAAAGTATCCTAGGACATGTCCTAAGATAGGTCTTATGACATTATTTAGGATAGTCTTAGGACGTGTCTGAGACATGTCTTAGGATGTAAAACAAAGCTGTCTTAGGACAGTCCTAACTACGATGGTCCTAGGACCATCCTAACACATTTATTTAATTACAAATATATGTAGAGATTTGTATGACATGGATTGAATGGTATTTTAGTATCTATATATATAAAGAGAGGTTAAATAAAAGTTAAAGTTTTTACGGAATACTAATAAATACGTTATTTTAAAAATATGATAAAAGATATAAATATATTAAATACGAAAACAAAAGTAAATGGTCACAAAACTTTGTGATATTCGTGCTGCAATTTTAGTACATAAACTAGTTGTGTCCTTAGGTCCACTCGATTTCATTACATGTATCGAATCAGGATTAGGTAAAAAAAAAGAAGTAAACTTTTCCCCATATTTGAATTATTTAAAATATGTTGCTTAAGATGCTAGGCTTCAAAAAAGGCAGCACGAAATAATTTAGTATAATACAGTTAAATCTTTAACACACATTAAACAATATTTTTTTCTATTAATTTTATCAAATGATAGTTTAATATTGTATTAGTATTTTTAGTATTGAGTTTATGTCATATTTGTTGTTTTTATTACGTTTTAGGACGATGTAACCATTAGGACTATCCTAAGACACCTAATTGTATATCCTAACTTTAGGACCAAATTTAGGACATATCTTATTTTAGGAGACTTTCGTAAACCCGACATAGGACGAAGACGTGTCCTAAGACCATCCTTAGACATGTCTTAGTCCTAGGACAGCTTCGTTGACACGGCCCCTGGCATTTGCGCCCCCCCCCCCTCATTTGCTCATTTGGGCGTGAAGTGATTTTCAATAAAGTAATTAATTAATCAAGTTTAGACAACAGGGGCCGGTTTCACGAAGCTATCCTAAGACATGTCATAAGACATATCTTAGGACATGTCTTATGATCCTCTTATGACTATCCTAGGACATATCTCAGACCTCGTCTCGAAGCTGTCTTAGGATCATCTTAGCTAAGACATCCTAAACCTGTCGCAAGTTCTTTAAATTTTCAAATATAAATATGATCTACGGAAAAAAATCATGTAAATGTAGTATGTCTTACCATAAATTATTCTAAACGTATTGATTAATACAATGACATAATTTGCAAAATAAATATCAAAAAATAAAAGTAATTTATATATAAATTATCTTTAAACAATACATCAATATTAATATGAAATTTTCAATGCAAAATTAAGAAAAAAGAATATAAAGTTATGACATTGTTTTGGTACAAGTGAGTTGAATTCAATTTCGACTTTATTGGTTATAAAAGGTTAAGAGAATTTCGACTTTATTGGTTATAAAAGGTTAAGAGATAAAATCGTGCAATTTTTATATCAATATATCGAATTTTCATTGTTGACAAATCCTGATAATCCGTCAATGTATATATGTTTTAAGCAGGAACAGGAGAATAGATAATTAGATAATAATAAGATAATTTTTTTCAAAATTAATATAAAAAATGAGTGTAATTTATATAAATAAACGTATAACTATCCTAAGAACATCATAAGACACCTCTCGCGTTGTCCTAACTTTATGACCAACTTTAAGAGATGTCCTAATTTAGGACCGCTTTGTGAAACCCACTTAGGACTAAGATATGTCGTAAGACCATCCTAAGACAGCTTCGTGAAACTGGGCTCAGAACAATTAGAACTTGCTTAAAAATGGAAAATGGACAATCATTGAAACTATTTCACGTCCTTAATGTTTGGTTTGTGAAACTATGAAAAAAATGTCAGTCAACGAGCAATCTTGTTTTTATCCAACATGAAAAGCAACAAAACAAAGTATAAACTATGCAAGTTTTAAATTACTATATAATAATATAGGGTTATTGCATGAATATTGGGGAATAATTATATTGTCCCGAGTAGAACTTTAGAATCATATTCAAAACAGTGTGGTCCTGGCCATTGATTGACGACCTAACTTATCCCATTGACTGGGACAGATTAGGTGAACGTTTGTCGGTAACAATCACTGCTCACTATGTACTTTTTAAAGACACTGAATCTGTGGGGTCACCAAAGGTTCTCATTACCTAAATAAAGCAATTCGAAAAACGAATCCGGAATAATACGATGTGTTGATTTATATCAATAATATAAATCAAAACATAAAGGTTATTCCTGAATAATTTTTCGAATTATTTTATTATTAAAGGCGTTAAGAACCTTTGGTGACCCCACAGTTTAAATTCTATAATAAGTAAGAAGTGAGCAATGGTCGTTACAGACAAACGTTCACCTAATCTGTCACAGTCAATGGGATAATTAAGGTCGTCAATCAATGGCCAGGACCACACTGTTTTGAATATGATTCTATATCGCACGAGCTTGCGAGTGCAATATATGGTCTACGAGGGATAATATTCCCCAATATTCATGCAATAACCCTTTTATTGTATAGCAATATAATATTTGAAAGTAAAAAATTGTTTAAACTAAGATTTTGTCGTTGATGACGTCATTAATTTTGAAGATTTATTGCACTAATGCAATATTAGAATTTATTGCACGCTAACTTTTGGTTACTTTCTGTGGGAAATATTATATTGCTATGCAATAATATATATTGGTATATAACTTCCATGCAGAGACGTGTAATAAGTATCTCTACAATGTTCTGATCAATTTTGAATATGAAATGCTTAGTCAATTAATATGCAATTGGTATCAAAAGAGTTTTTTTAAATCTACTTTTGGTTTTGAATTTTACTTCCTCTTACTTTTTCCAGTATTTTTTTATAAAACTATTATTCTGATTTTTAAAATAGTCAATTCAACAAATGAACTAAATTGTACTTACTCTTGTCCGGCGCATTATCTTCTTGTATAACATGTATAATCAGCTTTAATTTTTAAAAGCGATTTCAATTTCAAATTTATAAGTCTTCCCAGCGATCAGTTATTTCGTCATTTATGATTTTAAACTTCACAGAGTTACCTCCCGTGAACTGTTAAAAGAATGTTGTTTCTCTTTTGGGAAAGATTCTATGGAATGTGTAGACGTTAAAAAGTATTAAAAGATTTAAAATTATAATCTAGGTCCTGGGAACTATTTAATAAAACACGAACCCCCAGTTTTTGGTTGGGTTCGTGTTGCTTTTCAATATTGTGTTTCGTTAACTGTCGTTTGTTTGTTTGTCTTATTTTCTTTTTTAGCCATGGCGTTGTCAGTTTATTTTCGATTTATGAGTTTGGATGTCCCTTTGGTATTTTTAGCATGGGAAGGGAGAATTGTACTAAATATCACTAAAAGCTGTGTATTCAAATTGCAAAGATCTTGCATCCTCATTCAAGCATTTCTACTCAATCATAAAACCTCTTCTAATGCATGGCCATGAAATTACGGGTATATTCAAAACTTGCTCTGAAACATGACATTTATTACAGCACATTTATATTAAATGATTTTATTTTAGATAAATCCAATTCAAGCTATGAAGGAAATTTTAGGGTTTATAAAAATCCATTTAACTTAGCTTCGCTATAAGAACTTCAGTTGTATTATCAATGGTGAACTATTGATTTACTACAATGTAATGTACAATAATGGTTTACTGTATAATATCTGTAAGTGTAACAAAAAATATGCCTACTAATAATATTGCCGGTATTCATCCATACATTATATCTTTAAAAAAAAAAAGCTGAATATTCAAAATTTAGAGGTAAAGCTTAACTTTTTTATCAAGCCAGTTAAGCAAAAACTGTAACAGCAAAAACTGTGTTACAGTTTTTTTACAATTTTGGAACACAAAAAGAACAGATACAAAAAGTAATAAATTAGATACTTATTTCAAACTGAAAACTTGTTTTCTGAGGAAATTTAAATATTTTTTTACAACTTTTTTGATTGAGTATTGCCATATGCAAAATAAGAACCAGTGCCTATGATAGAAAGAGACGTGTATAAAACATTGTATACAGAAAGAGAGGCTGTGAAAGAAATGTACTCTTAATTTTATTGAAGATGAA
Source organism: Mytilus edulis (assembly GCF_963676685.1). NCBI lineage: Eukaryota > Metazoa > Mollusca > Bivalvia > Mytilida > Mytilidae > Mytilus > Mytilus edulis. The sequence goes on along the minus strand of NC_092351.1, from coordinate 74,727,387 downwards.
CAACATTTATTACTATTTGTCCAGCATACAATGATGAAAGGGAGATATTTTTTAAGGAGATAAACAGCATTTTTCATTATTTTTTATGTTTCACAAATGAGGAAAAAATTGTTTGGTTATTTACTAATGAAAATGCGTCCGTCCTAAATTATTTAAGAAATTATGTTATTTAATCTTTAAATGTCTAGATGTTAGACGAAATGTAAATTGATATAAGTAATAACAATGCTTATTGTTATGATCTTATTGTTCTGGTCCTTGCTGGAATTAAATGTACAGGATTTATATAGAATAAAGAAACATGTGGAGTGGTTTTATGATAAATCATTGTATATTGTTTTATGTGTATTTATTTCATGCTGCCCATCTTAGGTCCGAGACCACAATTATTTCTTAGTGCATTTCTTTTAGAAGATGAATGAAAATTAAAAAAATCCCACCTGCGCTTTCTCAATGAAATTTTTACAGTGTGTTGTACTACTTTTGGGACAAATTATATCAAAATTATAGAAAACTTCATCGGCTCTAACTCAAAATATGGACAATTTTATGTTTAGGGCGTCTTGAAATATTTTGACAGCTTCCGAAGTGCTAATTTTCAACCTTTTTCAGCTGAACCAAATCACTACTTTCCTTCAAAATTATGAACCAAAATTTGTTTACAGTGTAATTTCACCCCCTTCTTGCAATTTGAGACATTAAACATAAATGGCAAGTAACCCACTGTCAACACTAGGGACTATATTTGTGGTCTCGGACCATCATGGGTCCTTAATTTTCTTATTCTTACAACAAAAGCCGTGGTAGTTATCTACCTTACCTCACAAATACTTGGATGTATAATTATGTATCGTGTAAAATGCATTGCGAAGTATATTCCGAACGTAAGATGAGATGAAAAACTTAATGTTACATACGAGGTAATAACTAACAAATAGGGCGGTTGGGCAGTAGATGAGGCGCGGATCCAGCCATGTTTAAAACGGTGGGGTTCCATTACGTGTAAGTCATATAAAAAGGGATTGTGCACCAGATATTCCCATACAGAAGCGATTTAGTTTGTAAAAATAAAATCGGGGTTTGAACTTTACATAATCTCCCTTAATACAATATGATTTAAATTCAAATATATCGTAATTCGCTTAGTCGTTGATCATGTACAGCGAAATCAGAGATCTACATCTTAAATTATAGATTTCGTGAATTGAGATCGACACAAATTCCAAAAAATAATAACTTATTTTGAAATGAATTTTTATTTTTTTTATTTTTTTTAACCTCAGTTACTCTGGTCCAAATTCAATAGAAAACTTGGCCTTTTTCCAACATTTCAAGTCCCTTGAAACGGTGGCGAGAAGTGTTTTTATTCCAAATTGTTCAATCCAAATTTAAGGTTCAAGATTGGGCAGTCCTTTACAACCCATGTATTGTTTTCTGTAGATTGTTGTACTTGTTTATAAACCTAGGATCGATGAAATATCTCTTATAGCCTCTGTTTAATTTATTACGTTGCATGTCTGTAGTTTAGAGCTAGATTTTTTTAATATATATATATAGATACGTTTCTTCAATAATGTCAGTATGACAATGTTTCATTTGTAGATATCCTTTTGAGTTGTTGATTTTCGTCTTAATGATATACAATGTATATATTGTTTTTACATTTATATGATGTTTGCTAAAAATAAGAATAAAATATATTAAATGACCCGTTAAAACGTTTTATTCCGTTCACTTGATTTTTTTTTCAAATTTGATAAAAATAACACAAAAAAAGATTGATTTGGGCCTCCTGTATGGATCTCAACGAAAATCAATTTAAACCCGGGTCCAAAATGTAAATCTAAATAGACCGTTAGATTCTGCATACCATAGAACCAAAGACTTTGAATTAAACCTCTATACAAAGTTATAGAAAATTGTTATAACTGGCCCCTTTTCCTAAACTGTTGGTGGCCCATGACCCCAAATCAATCCCAACCTTCCCTTTTTGATATGGAACCTTGTGGTACAATTTCACAAAGATCCATAGATTTATATACTCACGTTATTGTGCGGAAACCAGAAAATCCTAGTCTGCCCTTTTTTGCTCCTAATGATTAAAGGGTTAGTGCCATAACCCCCCCCCCCCCCCCAAAAAAAAAAATCAATCCAACTCCTACTTTTGGGGTATACAACCTTGTGGTACGATTTCATAGAAATACACAAGTTTTTGTCCTCACAACAAACACAAAATGCTTTTTTTTTTATCCTTCATTCCCCAGATTCTATCCCAACCTTCCTTTTTATTGTAACGAACCATGTTGTTAAATTTTAAAGAGATCTATTCACTTCTCTTGAAACTAGATGTATTCGAACAACAATAACAATATACGACCGCAAAATGTTGGATCAAAATGAAAAATTTTGAATTATCTGAATTATCATTTATCTTTGATGGCGTAGAATAAAGGAAAGATTGTACATTGATTTAGTAGATCATCGAATTTGCTGATAACATACATGTTAATTGTATAAAGTGACAGACAAGTTCAAGATCTTTCCTTTATCATAAACATTTATGATGAGAAAACTCTTATTGAAATTAGTCAATCAATTCAGAATCTCTGTGTTTTCATTGTCTGCATAAACATGTCAAACTTTATTCTGTGGCCGAATCTACCGAAGTATGTAACTGTTCAACTTTGAACAAAACACATAATATCATGAATATAGAAGACAAACTACTCTGCTTGACCATTTTTGTCAAATGGTCGCTGGGAACATAGAAAACGGGCGTCCGTCTGCATGTCTGTTCGTCCGTCTGTCAGTTCGTCTTGTTAACGCTCTCACGTGTAAAATTCTTTCCAAATTTTTATGAACGTTGTATTATAGGTTTCTATCAGCAGTGTCTTGAACGAACTCGAAGGTTGATGGGCTTTTTAACCTATTTCCGAATAGTAAAGGTTTTTTTTAATAAATGCAATATTTGTCTTTTTTGGGGGTTCCAAAAGTTATCGAAAAATTATGAGAGAACTGGAGTTTTGAACGGATTTTTGAAATCAAGTTTCTGCATTACTCCTTTTACCACGTTTTCAGTAGAATTTTGCAAGACGACAGCGCTTCTTACAAACCTTATTGAAAAGGCACTTTGAAAAAGCACTTTTATAGCTAGACCGCATGAAACCCTTTATAACTTTCTCAAGGATTATGATAGAGGTATACGCGTTTTTTCCCAGAACAATAATTAGGGCACGTGGTCAAATTATAACAGGGAAAGTTATATTCACATGATTCCATCATTAATGTATATATGTTTACTAAAATCATTCTAATTACTTATAATGACGACTGAACATGGGTTAATACTACATCTGGTGTATCTCAAACAAGATGGCTTTCTTCCGCACTGGCTACTTAAAAATAATTTATTGAAGAATTTCTTCTCATTCTTTTGAAGAAAACATTAAAATAAGTGTAGCAATGTCTCGTTCGAATTATCATTATCATTGATTAATTGGTTAGATGATTGATTGATTGATTGATTGATTGATTGATTGATTGATTGATTGATTGATTGATTGATTGATGATTGATTGATTGGTTGATTGGTTAGTTATTTGATTAATTAAATAATATTTGTCACATTTCAAGATTTTTTCTCAAAATTCCAAATTGTGGGACAAAAAGTTATATTCTCAAAAAGGTTTTAACGATTACTTCTCTTCCATTTGCTCCTCGTAGAGAGTCAAACTTGGAAAATTGATAAATCCAGTAGATGCGGTCATAAAACTTTCGAGTCAGTTTTTTGTACTCGTACTCGAAAATCAACCAATCAAAATGCTGGATTTCATGTTTCGAGCATGATTTTTGTGCTCCGAGCACTGAGCAAAGTTTTAGGCCTTCAGGTGCTTTGAATGATACTAGAGTCCTATAAAGGCAGCTCTACAAAGATAGTTTTAACATTTATTGATATACAATTGTATCTTTCTTCTTTCTTTTTTCTTATTACAGATCAAATGCCATGTGTCTCGATGCATGTATATAGTCATTAGGACCAAATAGTTATCAAAGGTATCAGGATTATAATTTAGTACGCCAGACGCGCGTTTCGTCTATATAAGACTCACCAGTGACGCTCATATCAAAATATTTATAAAGCCAAACTAGTACAGAGTTGAAGGGCATTGAAGATAAAAAATTCCAAAAAGTTGTGCCAAATACGGCTAAGGAAATCTATGCCTGGGATAAGAAAATCCTTAGTTTTTCGAAAAATTTAAACTTAAGTAAACAGGAAATTTATAAAAAAAAAAATGACCACATTATTGATATTCATGTCAAAACCGAAGTGTTGACTACTGGGCTGGTGATACCCTCGGGGACGAAACGTCCAAACTGATGAATAGTTCCTGAGACTACTATAACACATGTGTTTTATAAGTCTCAGATTGTTCGTATCTTTAAAGTATATCATAAATTTCTTGAAACATATTTGGATTTTGACAGATCTCAAGCTTATTATGACATATCACTATTACCCTGAACAGGTCCTGTTCCTCTGAAATTCCATGTTTCAAATTAAAGCACGGTTTCATTTGCTTTTGTTTTATTCATGTGTGTAGCGAAATTACTAGTATGTCACGAATTTGAACAAAAAAAGAGACTGTGTCGGTTTACGTCCATGAGACAGCATACCACCGACAAAAAGACTACGTATACTGACATCCAATCGATTAGATGACGTTTTAATCTCACTGTTTCGTAAGGCATTGAGATAAACAACAGCAACAAAACCGAGCACTATTACTTTGTTTATAAGGCTTTATGTCTTTCATATTTTTATTCACCCTTATTCTCATTTCATGTTAAGAAATCCTCGCTAAAAATTCCGGTCGACCCCCTACGGCAGTCATTAGTAGCTAAAGATTGAAATTAATGTATGACCTTCATGTACGTGTCGCTTAGAACACGGCCATATACCAAATGGTCAAAATTAATCATCCATGTAATTTGCTCTATGGGGTGTTTGCAGAATTTCAACGGAGGCAATTTCTTGGCATGGTAGGAAAAAAACAGCCGCTAGCAAAATTAAGTTAACAGTATTTGTTCTGTTTAATTTTTAGAAAGTACATCTTTGAAAATGTCGATTCAATAAAGAACAAAATAACTTTAAGTTCACTTAATTTGGTTTTTATTAAATCAACGTTAAACTATAAATTTCACCAAATATTAAAATTAAGTTATTAGCACCATAGAGCGGTTATATATTTCCAAGTTCACTTTTGTAAGATAAGACAAACGCACTGATTAAGTAATACTATAATTTAAATGGTTCATTAAAAATTCAGCCACTTTATGCGAGAATAATTCTAAGTTCCGACACTTTTTATTGAATTACTGAATAACATGTCGCTTATGTCAACGAAATCTTGTAGTGTCGACGGAACGAAAGACGAATATCCTCCCACAGGACTTGAGCTTAACGAACCATTACATTGTTAAGATACCGTGAAGATTTAACCACATCTGACACCAACTTCGTAGTAAAAAGATTTGTTAGATTAAAATACTGTGACGAAAAATTAGATCGCACTAAAGTGTCTGAATATATCCAGTAGCTATTTTTAAAGGAAGATTTGAAGATGTGAAGAAAATGTGGAGATGTGGCATGGTTGTATGCCTATGGTGCCATTAAATACCCACCATGCACAGCTTTAAACAACTTATAACTTACTTATTCAGTTTTTTTTTCTTTTATTCTCTGTAAATTTCTTTTACAACCACTAAAAAAAAAGGTAAAAAGTGACAATAGTCCCCTCTTAGTCTGCCTTTGATGGAAATTAAACCTTGAACCCATATATGATGAATCTATAACTGTGATTCTCCATAAAAAAAAAAGATGAAAAGAAACAATGCCCAACGGCACCATATGTAGTAACCCTACCCCTTGAGGCAGAATAAGTCGCAAATATTTTTACTGAAATAATTTTAAAGCCAATCAACGAAAAATCTCGTTAATATCAAATAACTTGCTTCTTTGTTTGAGGGTATTTAAAGCGGTAAAATAACAGAAACTAAAACAACTTACCATAATGTATCTACACCAAATCGAGTTGGAGTTTATCGATTTTTTTTTAAAATACAGCGGCAGATATTAGAGTTTAAGAACGCATGAGTCATATATCAACAGATGTAGCATATTCAACAAACTTTGGGTGTGTTTTTAAGCGGTATCATTTATTATTATTTGTGTTTTTGTCATTGATAACCACAAGCGCATCTGGATATAAAACCTATTTTCGAATCTCAAATTGTAGTCTGCGAACTTCTTGCACAGTTTTCCATCATTCTTACTTTCCAAATGTATACAAATAAGATGTTATCAAAATACGCGTTCAGAAATTAACATGTTTTATAAATACAGATAAATGACAATTCTTCTCATTTTCCAGTGACATTTTTCACCTAATCCTATATACTCTATGAGGGAGGTATATTATGATTGACGTTCAACACAATTTAATATATCAAGGAAGCGTCCCCTTTCGCCCTCAAAGAAATAAAAGATGGCCATGTGTTTTATGCAGGATTGTAAAAAAAGTACTTTTAATCTTGGTTTAATTTTTTAATTGGGATTATCATTATCAGATTAGATATAAATCATAGTAAGACGTAAACAAATCTTTCCAAAACACTGATAACTGTATAATCCTTTTTCTGTAAATATTTTTTTAAGAGAGCGACCTTTTTATTTTGACAGGAGGGTCTTCGTAATTTTGTTTAACGGAACAGATGAATATATCAATTTTCAAATTTTTACCAGAGAGAATATTTGCCTAATAGTTCCCTACCGACGAATCGAATATGGCTTTTGGTTTGCATTCCGTCCGTCTGTCTGTCCGTTCGTCAGTCAGCCTGCAAATCACTTTTCCACACTTTTTTTACTGCTTGAAGATATTGATTTTCTTTTTAGTGTATTACTGTTTTAAAGTTCGGTAATAATATTGTTTAAACCTCAATCGTTAATCCACGGCGAATCCGTTACTCTCCTTCTAGATGAAGGTACGGAATTGGCCGAGTTGTGACGAATGCAAGTTGTCGGAGACTTGAGAACTTACTTGTCCAATCGGCAATCCTCGGTTGAATCCGGTCCTTCTACTTGAAGGTACGGAATCGGCCGAGTGATTTTAACCTTTTTCGCCATAATATTGTTATTAAAGCTGCCTGTCGAATTGTCAACGTATATATAGTTATACCTTCTCACTAGCTTATATTTTTGTTTCTTAGAGATTTGTTTACTATGCGTAATTTAGTTTTGTGTATCAATATCTTATGAATGCGTTTAAGGTAAATGTTCCTGCTACAGATTGGAGTTTGCATGACAATTTGAGACGATTTTTTTTATATAAAAAAGAAGATGTGGTATGATAATTTGTCTAATTCAAAATTGACGACTTGGCTTAATCATGAAATATGCCAAATTGATTTGAATTTTAAAAGTAGATAGAAACAAGTGTAGATAGTTATTTGTATTTTAAACATTACATCTATTCAAGTTCATAGATTACATTCAATCGTGACGAGATGACACGAGAGTGGACGAGATTTTGAGTGCAGTTCAGCAGTAAATAAATTGTAATATTGTTAACTTATCTTCAAGTGCCATGCAAAATTATGCTTTCGCCCAATTGAATCATAACCTTCCATTTGTTTATCTTCTTTTATCAATCGGTAATTTCCTATATTACCCCATTAATGAATGATATATCTATAAACATGTTGTCTGAAGAAAAAAAACATTGATTCTTTTTGGTTTTATTTTCAGTGAGAATCTGAATGCATTAAACGTTTTTCGGCGACCGTTAGTCTGCCATGATCGAATTTCTAACTACGAGAAAGATGATCACTTGGGCGGTCTGGTTTTTATTTCATTCAGATGTATATAAGTAATTCATTGATTTACGTACTACGTTTAATACTTCTTTAATAAAAGTTGTATATATCAAGCATTTACTCAAGTGCGCCCGTTGACATTCCACGAAAAATGGCATTTGTGTCACGTGACTGTAGAAAATTAAGCAATACACAAACGAAATGGATTTTTCGCGTTAGCCAATCAGTCAGCTTCTTTTAAACAAATAATTTGGATTTATAAGTGTCATTTTGAGGAGGCGAGGAGAGGGTGTCCCCGGACGTTGTACACTCTCTATATTTCAAATGTGATGCTTGACCGATGGGGTAGGGGTTAATGTGTGTAAAGCGTAAATATAAGATCGATAATTCGTATGTCTGTTTTTTTCCCAGTTCGAACAACCCTTTTTTAGAAGCTTGAATTTCTAAAACCACTGAAATTCTAACATTATACGGTCTGTGTATGTAATGTTTTGGCACTTCTTGTCACCCTTAACAATTTGATTAAGCTTTCATAGAGAGGATTATCGTTTTGGTACTGATTGTTAATTTATTTCTGATAATAGCTTTAGATAAAAGTAAGTAAGTTACCAATCCCTGAGGATTTCTTGGTTGTAGATCTAAATTGGTAAATTTACGTTTAATCAATGGTAAAATTTAAGAAGATTACAACTCTTGTAAAAAGATAAGGATTAGAAGTTCTCATTTCAACATTCCCGCCTTTTGCATAATTCATCCTCGAAAGATTTACTGCGGTTTCTTATATCAAAAATTGCGGTTTTTATCCAACGCAATCATAGGTTTGAACGTAGTTTTCAATTTAGACTCGTTTATATATATGTGCATGGGTTCGAATCCCGGCGAGGGAAGAACCAAGTGAAAGCAAATTTACAAATCTAACATTGTTGGGTTGATGTTTAGACGAGTTGTATATATATATATATATATATATATATATATATATATATATATATATATATAAGGTTGAGATTTATGTAAAATGTTGATAACCAATGTACCTCTCCTGATTTGTATTACTCTCACATCTATACGAGATTACACTATGCAACATGTATGAAACATACAGGAGGGAGACTGGCCTGCAACCCGTTTTGAGTAAAATCGACTGATTTGTGCTTATAACAGACCGCAACTAATACTTTCTCTCATGTGGCGGACCATTACTTGTAAAAATAATCTTGAAACGTTGTTTTCCTATTCTCATAATCACTTTGTGTTAATTTCAATATTTTTTCCAGTTGTAATTATATATCTTTTGACTAAAATTGAACTCCCCTCTGGAAAATTTATTTTTCGTTTAATACTTTTAATAATATTTTAAAACTTTTTGTTTCTAATGTATCCTCACATTTTCGACTTAAGCCATAAAGATTCACTGGGTATACATATATGGTCATTCTTGGACATTTGCCGTCCGTCAGTAAAATCATTGCTTAATAAGGTTGGCGTCCCATTTGACAGTGTGGAATGTGTAAATACACAGCCCCGTCTGGTCGAAACGGGAACGTTGTATACTATGCCCCGTGTAGGATGCGTACCACGCTTTGCTAATCAATGAGCCCTTGCAAAAAATCACTCGGACGGGTCCGAAACGGCCAATGCCTAATTTCTGATTGTACAAAAAAATATTATCAATTTTCCGGTTGCAGTCCAAATTTTCCGTCTATCTTCATCCCGTTTAATTAACATTTTAAAACCAATACCTATTGTAATACCGGTAATTGTTAAAAATGTTATCGTCTTGTAGCATGAAATATTTGCCACTGAACATATAACAAACACAAATCTGTCGTTTCACTCTTTACCGGTTTGAAAAGTTATCAAGAAAAACATGTCAAAGGGCATTCAAAAATCCCTTATCAAGGTTTAGAAAAGACTTCAACAAATTCTTATATATAAACAGAAGATGTTGTATGATTACCAATGAGACAACTCTCAAGAATTCAAATGACACGGAAATTAATAGCTATAGGTCACTGTACGGCGTTCAATAATGAACATACCCCATACCAGATTGTCAGCCATAAAAGGCCATGGAATTAATGAAAACGCAAACGAGAAAATTAACCAGCCAATTGCAAGTCTCCGTGATGAAGACCGCGCTTAGTCTTTGAAGAGACATATAATACAATATATATTATATGTCTCTGGTCTTTGGATTGGACACTCATATATAAATATACCACATCTTCTTATATCTAATTATATGCACGATTTGTCTATGCTTGTAAATCAATTTTTTTATACGTTATCATCCAAGCGACAATGCTGTACAGTCTCATTGAACAATTATCTAGACGTTAAAAAATAGATATTACACAATTATGACATCTACATCGTTTATTATTACGTATATTTACTTATCTCAAAACTTAAGATTAAAAACTGTAAAACGAGCGTAAATGTCATTTCTAATTTAAACATGTTTATATCATTCTATCCTATACGGTAACGTACGGTTTTAGACTGTTGTAACCTGCCATTCATTACGTCACGAAAGCGGGGTTGCCAAATGATCGTGTATTTTATATGACGTAATTATGCGGATCGTTTTAGTAACAACCGGACGTATCAGTCATTATATTCTTTCAACAGTTCGTAATTATGTGTCTAATTGAAATTAAGAGGAAACCATTTTCAGGAGAGTTATAGTTTTTTTCATTTTTAAAATATTTAATGTAAAGGAATACAAATGATTTGTCCAGATAAGAACCATTCAAAGTACCATATTGAGGCTCTAAACACCGAGCCGCTATTGTCACTCAACTAGGTCTATGTTTAACTTAATGGACACTACAGCAATGAAGACTGACTGAAATCTTTCTTTTTTATCTTTTATCTTGATCATTTTTGTTTTTGTTTGAATTTCTTTCATCCGCACGACAATTAAAGACAATAGTACCTATAAAGACAAATGTAGTAGATGGAATGTTATATATATGTTATGGTTTCTTATGTATTTAATTTGAAGGGATTTGTTAAACTACTTGGTCAAAGTTACTTCTAGTGGATATTACGTCCATGAGTGTATGGTCGATCCAGTCGTCCATATCACCAAATATAGATTAATGTGGCCTTTGTCTGTAAAATAATTTTTTCATAAAATGTTTATAAAATCCTTTGTAACACTAAGGTTTTTCTCAAGGCATAGATTACTATACCTTCTTATAGGGGGGACTTTTGTGGGTAGTTGTCTACGGTTAGGGATGGCTTAGCCAGATATAGGCCAGCCTTTTAGGAAGTTGTGTATGCTCTTCAGCTACATATTATTGATTTGAGGTTTCTGTCGTGTTTTGTTTCGAGCGCCACTGGCGAGTCGTAGGTAGACGAAACGCAGCTGTTCTTTACCAATTTTTTTTTTTCATTATTTTTTATCTTAATGACATGGACATTTTTATACTCAGGAATCAATATTTATTGTGACACACTGGGATTTTGGGATTATAAATAGTTTGAAAAACAAAGTTAGCTACCATACCCTTATTTTTGACATTTTTACCTCTTATGTCTGTTTGTTGTGTTCACACATCGTTGTCAGTATAATGGAATTTTATGCGACTGTCGTACAAGGGAGAGGTTTAGCTAGCTATAAAACCAGATAAGAAATTGCCTGTACCAAGTCAGTAATATGACAGTTGTTATCCCTTCGTTTGGTGTGTTTAAGCATTTGACTTTGTCATTTGATTAAGTACTTTTCGTCTAGAATTTTCCTCGATTTTTTGTTATTTTTTATTTTTTTATATAGATTTCGGGATGAGAACCATTAGTATACCTTTATTTTAGAATAAAAATAAGACAGTCTGGATAAAACGTAAAACATGTCTTATATTTTTTGTGGTATGAAATTCATTATCTTATTAACCAACAGCAATTGTGGAATATCTGACGCCAAAAACTGTTGTTTTCCTAAATAGAATGAACTTGGAGATATGCGGAAGCATGGTTAATAATTATGTGCTCTCACTCCTACAGTTATCAATGTCCGCTTAAATTATTGTTATTTAAAGATAATTATCTGTATATGCTTGGTAATAAAAATTCATAACTTTCACAGGGAGGGTTAGTCTGGTAGTTACAAAACATGGCCCCTTAATCAATTATTTATTAACTTCGTAAAAATGGTAATCTCGTCATTAAAATATTTCAGTGTTCTTACATGCAGCAATTTGATAATGAAATTATACAATCACGGCGCATGTGTAATAAATTTGACAAACATCGTTCTCCGCTGCTAAACCAGTTAAACTGATGGTTATATTCAGTAGAACATTTATTAGGCAGACTTCGTCAACACTGTGACATGTTTAAATGAAATTGATGTTACCTTGTAAAAAAGGTCATGTTTTTGGATTTTCTAGTAAATGATGTTTGCTTGTATAAATTTTTCTTAAAGTGTAAAATAAAACCTGGCGCGCTCTAAGAAACAACCGTGCCCCCTAAAAAAAGAAAAAAAAAAGATGATGAAATCGTTTCTTGTATCTTGTATCCGACCAAAGAACATAAAGCATCTCAAGGTCAACAATGGGTCTTCAACTCATCGCGAAAATCTTGCACCCCGACACGGACTTTATGTGTCCTCCAAACAAAAAAGAGTACTAGTTCAGAGAAAATGAAAGTCCGAAACATATAGATGAACCAAAATTTAAAAATTATATAAGACAAACAAATGCCAGAGGTTCCTGACTTAGGACAGGCGCAACAATGCGGCGGGGTTAAACGTGTTTTGTGATATCTCAACCCTCCCCTACACCTCTATAGCCAATGTAAAATTAACACACACATACATGTAGCAATACGAACAGTAAAACTCAATTTAAAAGAATCTTTACATGAAAACATTCCTTCGTTTGTTTTGCAAATCACGAATGTCTATTCCTTTTGGTATTTCTGTTATGGGTTGTTGTATATATATAACCTAAGGTATATACTATCTTGAAATTAAGATCAAAAGTATTTAACTAATTTCCTTGATCAGCTGATTACAGAATATATTTCACATATCTTGTAATCCAATCTCTTGTATATTACTTACTAACATTTACCTTACTTCAGGTGATGATTTTGTCACTTTTTGATAATGATCCTTAACATTAAAATTTAATTGTTTAGGGCATAAGTTTCGCCGCATTATCACTGTACAAATGTGTATAGCGAATTCTTTGTTTTCTTTTTCTTAAAGAGTAGTTCGGTTGTGTTGTGATTGTACATGTTTCTGTTTCTTATACATTTTGGGGGGTGGGATGTGTGTGTGTGTGTTTATATAAATTTAGGGTTATCTTTGGTGGGGGAGGGGTGTGCTTTTCTTCTTCCTATGGGTTATACTGATATTTTTAGAACACCTGACCCGAAGTGTGAGATTATGCCATTACTTGGCATCTTGATCCGTCGTCGTCCATCGTCTGTCGTTGGCGTTGTCGTGATTATATGTCGTCCTCGTAACCTATTTCAAGAATCTTCTCCTCTCAAACTACTTGGCCAAATACCATCAAACTTTAACAAAATGTTCCTTCATTTTTAAATTTCATTTTGTAATGAGGCAAAAATAGACTTAAATAAGACTGAAACATTTCACCCAAGTATAATAATAGGACGTTAGACCCCTTTCTAATGTTATAAATAGACTGATAAATCTGCCTTAAATCTGATCGATATTGAGCGAAGGTACCAAGCCAGGGGACAGCACTCGTATGACTACCACTACCAGTCATAGTTTCAGCTCCCATTGCTCGGTATCATGTACGCTGCTATTTTATTTAGAGTATTATATTATACTATCCCTTATCAAAAACTAATTTCCAAGACTTGACGTTGATTAATGTGTCATGGTACGTCATCAGAAAAGACCAACGGCGCTAATGGGGAAAACCGCATTAACCTGCGTACACTTAATCGAACAGACCGTTATCAACAGAGAAGGCGGTATCCGAATTACACACTGCCAATTCAACGTAAGTAAAGTATTTTTGAATTAAGATTTGATGTACGAACGATCAGCGGGCGATTATTAAACTACTGTGTGTAGAATCAACGTTGATTGCATATCATCTCGATCATAACTGGAACACCGCTGTTACCCCATAAAAAAGGAAATATATATAAATGTCACGAAGAAGAATGTATATGAAAAGTTTTGGAAGGTTAAAAATATGCTATAAAATATTTACAAATCTGCATGATGAAATGTAAAGATTGTTATCATGAAATATCGTTTTCAAGATGAAATTATAGGATTTGTCTGTACCAATTACAATTGTAGTACGACTTGAAGAAAGGGGTTTGAACGAAAGAAAAAAAAAGAGTTAAAAAGAAAAATGAAGGTAACTTGGCTAATATAACCTCCTTGGTTAGGGCAAGTCAGCCAGATGGGATATAAATTAGCTGTATCGTTCGCAATGTTTTGGAATATAGGGAAAATTTTACAGTACAAACGAGTAGAATAAAAGACAAGACATTTCGGTTAACTACATTTCAGAATACGTTGTTATTCAAGTGCAAGATTGATCTCTGGGAAATCAGAGCGATCAATCTTTTAAGTATCCTGAAAAGTTGTTAATTTTGATCAAAACGATTGCTCTGCCCTGTTCATTTTTTTTCTAAAATTAAATAACTTTGATTTTATTGCTCCGCAAATCTATCTATTTATCACATTTCAGCTATCATAAATATCTTTACATATATATCTTTATTTCCTCCAATAATGAAGAGCGTTAGTCCCAACCTGGTGACAAACGGTCCGAAACAGAAGAAAAAGGGACGATATGGTTAATATTACGCATCATAAAACATTTACGCACAGGTTAGACTATACTTTTTGGACATTTTAGATTATAGCTCTTCATCTTTTATATATATATAAGCTTCGGATTTCAAATATTTTGGCCACGAGCATCACTGAAGAGACATGTATTGTCGAAATGCGCATCTGGTGCAAGAAAATTGGTACCGTTAATTTTATTAGAATTGTGTATAGGAGACATCATGTATTATAATAATTTGATCTCAATTATTAGGCTCGGCATTCTGGAAAATATTCGGTTGCAACGAAAACAAACAAGCAAATGCGAAAATACTTTTTCATATTGACTTCTCTTTGCTGTATGAATTGACTTAACTGAGAAACGTCAATGAGACAGCAACCCAAATGACAAATACATTCAACATAAATAACTCCATAGCCAATTTATGTACACAGTGTTTTAGTTTTCATTTTCTGACAATAAAGGCTTAAGTCGAAGTCCACGAAGAGATATTTAATTCAATAAAGAAACTCCTAAATATGTTTTTTTTTATACTTTTATTAGTACTTACCGCATTAAATATAATGATAGTCCATTATTTCATTATAAAACAGTTAGCACTTTTAGATATACTCGCAAAAACTACGAATATACAACAAAATCAGTGTAGAAATGACAGTTTCGTCAAGTTTCGGCCGTTATCTTACGTCGATTGGCGCCGACATGCTGGTTTGTGAATTAAATCTACAAAAATATGATGGAATATTTTGTGCCTGTCAATTTTAGTTATCAAATATAGATATGAAATATTGACATCTTGTTATTTTTTTCTTTACTAGACGAGTTTTTATTTTTTTTTTTAACAAAAGAGGAAAAAAGGTGTAAAAAAGATAAGAGTTTTTTTAAACTGCTTTATCGGCTTTTAAGGGGTGGCAACAGTAGAGTGGGAATTTTACAGAAGAATATAACATTTAGCATATACAACTGAAAATTGAAATAAAAAATTATTTCATTTACCGATTTTATTATTCGTGGATAAGACGAACTGTTTTTATAATGGATAATTACTACATGGCATAAAATATGTATGAAAACTTAGGGACAGTGCAAATAATTTGCGTGGTTTATACCAGAATATATTTGCGTTTTGATAATATAGGTATAAAAGTGGTTCTTGTGCAAGAAACAAAATTGTGCGTAGGCTTTATGCTCCGAGAAAACGACGGACCCCTTGGTATAACGATATGGTCACCTGCTATTTTACAGAAAAATAGTAAGAAAATACTAAAGTGACAATGACATTTTATCATAAATTACGAAAATACCATGAAAAAAAAATATCCAACAAAAAAGACGAAAGGACAAACAATAGTTTACCAAATAGATATAGGAAGATGTGGTATGAGTGCCTATGAGACAACTCTTTATCCAAGTCACAATTTATAAAAGAGTGTAAACCATTATAGGTCAAGGTATGGTCTTCAACACGGAGCCTAAACACCGTTTCAATGTCCCTCGTGATGCATCTATATTATTTATCAGAGGTACAACGGCAATAACTAAAAAATCACTTTGATATATAAACCTATGATGTAAGTTTCATAATATTTGTCTAGAAATGTACTCATAATGTTCTTCTCATTTAATTATTTAATTTTGAATGTAACACGTCTTCTGGTTGGTTGACGTTATTTTGTTATCAGCCCATAGACCTAATTTAGTCATGTGACCGTGACGTCATCAACGTTGTTTCATGGTTTTCTACGGTTTTTAAAATGGAACTTAGAATTAAATTAAAAGAAATGACTCATATTTTTTCTGTCTATTCGAAATAACATAAAAAATGTGGTGCACACTTTTAAATAACCCACACTGTTCAATAACCCGCTACGCGCGTTATTCAGTGTGCACCAAATTTTTTATGTTATTTCGAATAGACGAAAAAAATATTACAGTCATTCCTTAAACATGATGTTTCCAAGGGACATAACTCTTTTTAAAATAATTGATCGGCATTGATTTTTGCTGATATATAAACCTTTGATATAAGTTTCATAAAAAAAACTGACAAAAATTGGACACTTGAGAGTGATAACGATGCAATTTACCATGTGACTGATATTTCCAAGAGACATAACTCCTAATAAAATAAATAATGATATGAAAAATAATTGATCGGCACTATAATTTACGAATTTGTCCAGCACATTGCTGATATTAACCTTTGATATAAGTTTTATAAAAATCTAGCAAGAATTACATACGAGTGAGCGGGCGGACATCTGGTGTGTGTAGCAGGTGAAAAAACTAAAGAAAAAACATTTTAAATCACACGAAATCCTAGGGGTGATAAAAAGGACTTTGCAAGTGTTAGAAGGTCCTACTTTACTCATTCATTCGTCGTTTTGGTCATGACAAACACAATTTCGGCGAAAATTCGATGTACCCCACAACCATCCTGGTGTCTATTGGTTCTTTTTGTCCTCAGATTGTTTTCTCATTGGTGTTTACAGCACATTCCTTTTTACGCAGAGAATAACATCAATAAAAATAATTCCATTCTATAAAATTTGGCTATCTTCCTTTTTCATTGTTTTCTTACAATTTCTTATTGACGTTTTAAATTAATATACAACGCCATTTTTTTTTCATTTAAAAATTTGGCATGGGTATATTGTTTTAGTTGTTTATTTCATATGTTTTGTTTATCCGTTTTTCCCCCATTTTTTTTAGGGGTTGAAGGAGAATGGGTTTGAGCTCTTATGCTTTTTTAAAATACCATTACACTAATATTTCATTCTACATGTAAAGTTAATTAGATACTTTGGTTGTATTTTCTTTCAACGGTTGACTAAAATTCACGATATTTACATGGAGTTTAAATATACCCTTGAAATTCCCGGGCGGTCGCGTGAAAATAAGGCAAAGAATGCTACAGTGATATTTTTACCATAATTGTCCGTGTTTCTTATAACTGTAAACCTTGTTATAATCTTTTTGATCAACACTTCAAAATGAGTAGAATAAGAAACAAATTTTCTCGGATATCACCTTCATCTTTACTCAGAAACACGTTCTCCCGTATGCTGTTTTTGAGCAAACGTATATATAGACTTTTTTAAGCGTCTTTTATATTAGTCTGGATACTATCTATTATAAGAACTCGTTCATTCATTACTATCCTGTGAACTTTCAACGGTGTGTTTATACTGTTGCCTTTATTTATACTGTTTGTAGAAACAGCACTTTACATAATTCTTCTGTTCTTGGCATAAGAACAATATCTTAAGCGGTCAGCAAATGCCCATTATATCACTGAGAAAAGGGTTAACTTGCTCCGCCAATTGATCAGCACTTTAGCAAACGTCAATGCTAATTTGCTTATACTGGCGTCTAACGATAACCATATGCGTATTAATTTAATATCAGAATTGACAAATCAATATAATGACTGAATTCATCGAGAAACAAGGGAATTGCATGGTAGTTTATTGGATAGATTGGTCGTACAAAGGGGTAATAAATGACAGCACGCTACCTATGGCTATGTAGAAAATATAAGTGCAAACCACTGTGGTATCAGTCGAAAGATGCATAAAGTATTCCTGTCGAGACAGTCAGATAAAGTGGAAGAAAAATAGACCAGACGAAAGATATGCTTGTATTTGCATTGAATTAAAAGTAAACTTTTTCCAAATAAATAATCGCGTGCACCCTTGTGTTTCTTTGAGGGTCAGTTGTTGGCCTGTTGCACAGCATATTAGCTTTCCCTTTTCTATTACAATCTTTTCCAGCAGCAGTTCATTCGTTTAAAAGATTATTTTCAGCTTAATCAAATTTGAATCATCTTTGATTTATTATTAAGAATATATGCTTCAACTGAATATACACCAACTATTTGCCACTGGACGACGAGGAAATAACAATTTACCAATCTGTAAAATAGGGAACCGACTATGCGGCATTTGTTTTGCTCATTGTTGAAGGCCGTACTTTGACCTATAATAGTTAACTTCAATATGTCATTTTGGTCTCTGGTGGAGAGTGGTCTCATACCACATCTTATATTTATAAATATAAAAAAGAAGATGTGATATGATTGCCAATGAGACAACTATCCACAAAAGACCAAAATGACACAGACATTAACAACTATAGGTAATCGTACGGCCTTCAACAATGAGCAAAGCCCATACCACATAGTCAGCTATAAAAGGCCCCGATAAAGAATATTTGTGATAAATATAAACAAGAAAACAAAGCAGCAACACCAAATAAACAGCTATACGCATCGTATAACATTCACCAATTGTCAATGTTCTACGAAATCAAGAGAAAAGCCGACACCAACATCAATTTATCTTCCTTAACATGTTTTTTTTTCTCAGCAGTCCCGAATACATCTGCTACTTTGCCTAGTTATATCGATGCCTTATTTTATAGTCTTTTATATCAATTCTCTCTAATTATCCAACAATGTCAATACTGGCTGGCCACACTACCTTTTCAAATTTCTTTAAACTTATTGTGTGTAGTCACACTACATTACCATTAATGTTTTAAATAAGAAAAAAAAATAACCAAAATAATGGGTTGCTATTTTTCATACAATGGCCTCCTGAGAAGAAAAAAAAACACAAAAATTGCAATTCTGACCAATTTAATTGACATAATATAGTATAATATTTACAATACAGTGGAATATGCTGTTATTTATCTTAAGCTACTGTATTTGAAGTTTCTTATCATATAAACCACATGCTCCCAGGCGCAGCTTTATACGACCGCAGAGGTCGAACCCTAAACAGTTTGGGCAAGTATGGAAACAACATGTAAGCTTGATACAGCTCTGAATTTGGATTGTGATCAAATAGTTGACACAACATAGGTTTCTGACACAGAATGAATGTGGTCTATAAGAACTTAAATTTAAAAACTTAAAAGTTTCAAATTGGACATTTACATATTATGGTCCAATATCCAAAATATAAATACATGGTTAGATTCAGCATATCATAGAACCCCAAGAATTCAATTTTTGATGAAATCAAACAAAGTTAAATTTTGGACCCCGATTTGGACCAACTTGAAAACTGGGCCCATAATCAAAAATCTAAGGACATGTTAAGATTCAGCATATCAAAGAACCCCAAGAATTCCATTTTAGTTAAAATCAAACTAAGTTTAATTTTGGACCCTTTGGACCTAAATGTAGATCAATTTGAAAACAGGACCAACCAGATGCTCTGCAGGGCGCAGCTTTATACGACCGCAGAGTTCGAACCCTGAACATTGGGGCAAATATGGACTCAACATTCAAGCTTGATACAGCTCTGAATTTGGATTGTGATTAAATAGTTGACACAACATAGGTTTCTGATACATAATGAATGGTCTAAGAACTTCAACTTAAAAACTTTAAATTTTAAATTGGACATTACCTATTATGGTCCAATATCCAAAATCTAAATACATGGTTAGATTCAGCATATCAAAAAAAACCAAGAACTCAATTTTTGATGAAATCAAATAAACTTCAATTTTGGACCCTTTAGACCTCAATGTGGACCAATTTGATAACCGGGCCCAAACATCAAAAATCTAAATACATGGTTAGATTAAGCATATATCAAAGAACCCCATATATACAATTTTTGTTGAAATCCAACAAAGTTTAATTTTGGACCCCAATTTGGACCAACTTGAAAACTGGGCCTATAATCAAAAATCTAAATACATGTTTAGATGCAGCATATCAAGAACCCCAAGGATTCAATTTTTGTTGATATCAAACAAAGTTTAATTTTGGACCACGATTTGGACCAACTTGAAAACTGGGCCCATAATAAAAAAATCTAAGTACATGTTTACATTCAGCATATTAAAGAACCTCAAGAATTCAATTTTTGTTGAAATCAAACAAAGTTTAATTTTGAACCCCAATTTGGACAAGCTTGAAAACTGGGCCAATAATCAAAAATCTTAGTATTTATTTAGATTCAGCATATCAAAGAACCTCAAGAATTCAATTTTTGTTAGAATCAAACTTAGTTTAATTTTGGAGCCTTTGGACCTTAATGTAGACCAATCAAAAATTAAGAATCTACATACACAGTTAGATTCGGCATATCAAAGAACCCCAATTATTCAATTTTTGATGAAATCAAACAAAGTTTAATTTTGGACCCTTTGGGTCTCTTATTCCTAAACTGTTGGGACCTCAACTCCCAAAATCAATCCAAACCTTCTTTTTGTGTTCATAAACCTTGTGTTCAAATTTATTGATTTCTATTTACTTATACTAAAGTTATTGTGCGAAAACCAAGAATAATGCTTATCTGGGCCCTTTTTTTGGCCCCTAATTCCTAAACTGTTGGGACCAAAACTCCCAGAATCAATCCCAATCTTCCTTTTGTGGTAACAAACCTTGTGTCAAAATTTCATAGATTTCTATTTACTGAAACTAAAGTTATAGTGCGAAAACCAAGAAAATGCTTATTTGGACCCTTTTTGGACTCTAATTCCAAAACTGTTGGAACCAAAACTTCCAAAATCAATCCCAACCTTCCTTTTGTGGTCATAAACCTTGTGTTTAAATTTCATAGATTTCTATTGACTTACACTAAAGTTATAGTGCGAAAACCAAAAGTCTTCGGACGCCGACGTGATACCAATATACGACCAAAAATAATTTCAATTTTTGCGGTCGTATAAAGATTAAGAATCTAAATACACAGTTAGATTTGGCATATCAAAGAACCCCAATATTTCATTTTTTTTTTTTTTTTTTTTTTTTTTTATGAAATCAAACAAAGTTCAATTTTGGACCCTTTTTGACCCCTAATTTCTAAACTGATGGGACCAAAACTCCCAAAATCCATCCCAACCTTCCTTTTATGGTCATAAAACTATTCATAATAATAATTCTGCATAATTCAAAACGACACTTTATTTATCCAAATTTTGGCATTTTACCAATTCAAGAAAATTCCCTTTGGGAGCCTATTTTGAACAGATTTTTTTAACCTTTGTACACTAATTTGAATTATGCTTTGTTTGAATGGTTTTACACTTTGTAATTTTGGGCCCTTTATAGCTTGCTGTTCGGTGTGAGCCAAGGCTTCGTGTTGAAGTTCTTAGCTTGACCTATATTGGTTTACTATTAATAATTGTTATTTAAATTGAGAGTTGTCTCATTGGCATTCATACCACATCTCCCTATATTGGTTTACTATTAATAATTGTTATTTAGATTGAGAGTTGTCTCCTTGGCATTCATACCACATCTCCCTATATCTATTCGTTTCCTATTGTTAATTTTCCTTTTTTGAAGGGTGGTGTTACTTGTGCACCATCTTACGGTGTTTGTATTTCATAAACTCGTCCGCTATGCCCGTGTCTGTTTTGACGTTGTTAATTTTAACGAACTTAATACATAAAATTGAGAATGGAAATGGGGAATGTGCAAAATAGACAACAACCCGACCATAGAGCAGACAACAGCAGGTCACCAACAGGTCGTCAATGCAACGAGAAATTCCCGCACCCGGAGGCGTCCTTCAGTTGGCCCCTTAACAAATATATACTGGTTCAGTGATAATGAACGCCATACTTAACTCCAAATTGTACACAAGAAACTAAAAGTTAAAATAATACAAGACTAACAAAGGCCAGAGGCTCCTGACTTGGGAAAGGCGCAAAAATGCTGCGGGGTTAAACATGTTTGTGAGATCTCAACCCTCCCCTATACCTCTAGCCAATGCAGAAAAGTAAACGCATAACAATACGCACATTAAAATTCAGTTCAAAAGAAGTCCGAGTCTGATGTCAGAAGATGTAACCAAAGAAAATAAACAAAATATCTATTACTGGTAGTGGTAAGTTATTAATCCAAAACCTTTCCACAGATATGCAGATTTGGTTTTGAAGTTTTGTTGTACAAGTAGAAATCTTATTTCAAATGGGATAGCACATCCTCATTTTACGGATATGTTGTTAAAAACAATGTGTTAGGGACGACATCAAAAGTTTAATGAAGGATAAGAAAGTTAATTCACATAGTTTTTTCATTGACCCCCTCACCCCCCTCTTAACTTAATTTGGGATAAATTGATTGACCCATATGGATATATGTAAAAATCAATGTCGGATAACCAAATCTTGCAGCAGTTCAACCCCCCACCCCCAAACTATTTGAATTAAGTTTTTTATCTTACATTGATCTTTTGATGTCGTCCCTTACGGAGATGTTGCCCAGAAATTTGGAAACGATCCTAGTAAACTTATCGATCCTTTGAATAAACTTATTCTAAAAGGTTACCAAAACCTGTAATTAGAACTTTGAATATTGTTTTTATTGGTATAAATATTGATTTTATGATCAGTAAATTAAAAGCAGACTAAATGTTAGTTTGTTAATATATCTCGCTGCATTGAAGACCTATTTGTGACCTTCTGCTGTTGTCTGTTCTATAGTCGGGTTGTTGTCTCTTTGACACATTCCCCATTTCCATTCTTTATTATATATGCACATTCATGGATCTACAATATGTCGATACATGTATCTTGGCATTGCATAAGGTCATGTTTTTCTCTGCCACTTTATGACGTCGTTATACTAAAATCCATTGGATATTGGATGTGTACAGATAAATGATAATGATGTCCTATTTCCATGTTTTTCCATTTGTTGTATTTGGCTTTGAACTAGCTCTCAGTAGCTGCCAGTACTCTCTGATCTGTACTTTTTTTGCTTTTGTGATATACAAGTGCCTTTGTTAGAAGTATTTCTATTTGTATCTGAAGTTTTTTTCCACTGGTTTTTAAAGTTCATCCTTATGTTGTACTGTACTGTTACATCACTGTCCAAAGTTAAAGGAGGGTTGAGATTCGGCTAACATGTGTGTTCAATCCCGCCACATACTGTATGTATGTGAATGTTACAGGTCAATAGCCTGTATTTCGTCGATTGTTTTTGTTACATATTTGTTTTTCGTTGATTTTTTTGTTCATGAAATAGGCCGTTAGTTTTCTCGCTTGAATTACTTAACATTTGTCATTTCGGGGTCTTTTATAGCTTATTATACGGTATGGGCTTTTATCATTGTTGAAGGTCGAACGCTGGTCTATATTAATTAATTTCATTTAGTCTCTTGTAAAGTATTGTCTCATTGGCTATCACATGATATCAAATTTTTTATGTTATACAATAGATAATGGAAACGTGAAATTAGTTAAAGAGACAACAACAACCCGACCAAAGAGCAGAAAAAAGGCAGATGCCACCAACAGATCTTCAAAGACAATCGTGAATCCCATAACTGGAGGCAAGTTTCAACTGACCCCATAACATTAATGTATTATACTATTTCAGCTAAAAGGATGCCCTTATGTCTGTATGCCTAATATGGTTCCAATGATTGGGAAAGGTGGTTTGGTGAGTGTCTCGAAAAATATAAGTTTAAACTCCTTCATATTATCCAATGCATTTACAGTCATGAACCTTGTCCCAGCGGTTGTCTTTAATTATGCACAGTGCGCGTTTGTGATTTTTTTTTCAAGTATGTGATGTTTTTTTTGTTTGTTTGTGTGTGTTTTTCGTCATGTTTGGAATTTTGTGTTGATCCGGAAAAATCTTTAATACTACTGAATTACGACTTTTCGTCACTCATGCGTATGGTTTTATTTTCTGGATTTTTTTTTGTGTGGTTTTTTTTTTGGTATCGTGTCTAGAATTGTGTTGATATCCGGACAGATCTCTAATAGACCTTATTTCTTTCTTTCGTGATTTTTCTTCAATTATGCCGATTAAGAGTGTGACATAAGCACATGGGAATTTTCTCCATGTTATGTTTGTGTTGTTCGGTTTCTGTTCCGTTGCCCAACACCCTCGTTATTTTCCTCTTCTCCATGTTTTCAATTTTTTTGTCCTTGTTTTGTTTTTGAGGTCATCTTTTTGTTAAGTAAATATTAAGATTAATCTCTCTAAAATACATAGCATGTATCTAACTAAGCTTTGGTTACAAAGGTCTGAAAAGGCATCGCTCTACCTTCAATCCAAATAATTTTCGGGATCTTCTCGGGTTTTGCCCGATTAATGAACACATTCAAATGACTGAAGGCTGAAATTTCGTTGGCTGATATAATAAATATCAGAACAGAAAGTAAAACGAAGTATGTTCTGATCATTGTAAGCAAAACTTGAACCACATGATATGTAGTTTAATAACTTGCATTAATTTGTTCAAGGTCTCAAATCTTCACTTTAAAAAATAAGTATATGCATTGCAACAAAACTAATAAGTTCAATAAAACATGTATTTGAGTATCTCATATTTAGTTATAAAATCTCTGAATAATTAAGAAAAAACAACATAACAATCATTAATTTGGCACGAATAAGTTGTGTTCGGATTTCGGTATCGTGTCATAGTTGACCTTGGACGACTGCCACTTGATTTATCGTAAAAATTCGATAACCTCAAGTATTGCAATAAACTCCGTATCACAAAAGTCTATTAGATAATTGTTCAAATTCTCACACACACATATATGCAGATAAATAGTTCGTTCTACAATCATTCACAAAATTAAAGAAATGCTGCAAAACACAAATTGGAAAGTAAATGTTTACCGGAAATGTCTTTCAATTCAACCGGATATCCTGTTTTGTCCATGCAGTGAATAGCATGCGTATAGTTCCGTTTGCAGTACTTCCTGTCTGTCTAATTTGGTTTTTCGGAATTTCATGTCATAAAACCCGGATTTCCTGTGGAATTCACGTATCCTTCTTGGAATTGCTATTGATCGTCACTAAATCTAATGATTAATTCACGGTTTTAACTCGGAGGCCCAGACATGTTGCGGCCAACCTGTTCGTCCTCGTCCCTTACTTTTGTCACTTTTGTCACTACCTGAATCACTCTCCAGAATGTCCATCTGAAAAAAGAGAAAAGGAAATTTAATAAATCTTCTTATACAATATCAACAATCAAATATAATTATTTATCAAAGGTACCAGGATTATAATTTAGTACGATAGACGCGCGTTTCGTCTACACAAGACTCATCAGTGTCTGAGTGACGCTCATATCAAAATATTTATAAAGCCAAGCATGTACAAAGTTGAAGAGAATTGAGGATCCGAAATTCCAAAAAATTGTGCCAAATACGGCTAAGGTAATCTATGCCTGGGATAAGAAAATCCTTGGTTTTTTGAAAAATTCAAATGACATACAATTTTCGCTAACGGGGGTAAATTCAAAGGTTGTAGCATTGTAAAATTTTAATTGGAGACAATTTAACACAGATCCAACATCTTTAATAATATAGTGCAATAATAAATTTAATCAATGGCTATTGATTGAAAAATACTAAACATTCAGTGGCAAATATCTGATTCACATTAATTTCAAGTGTTGCTGAATATTTATAAAGCACACAGATTCGTGTATAAAAAAATCTACTCGGAACAATAATATTCACATATTTTCAAGTAATAAGCCTTTGTTTTTTTTTTTTTTTTATTTAATAAGTATTTTTTTTCAATTATATGTTTATGTATTGCTTTTTTTTCCCAGATTTAGTACTTAGTTAATATTCTTCTCAAAATGTTTCTATTATTCAGTACTTTTATTTCACAAACAAACTGTTATAATTCATTGGAATCGTTATTCACTTTAATTTTTTGAACATGGTATAATCAAAGATCAATTTTCTAATTAGGTTGCTGTTGCTGAAGTTTGTTCTATATTAATTTGTTTTGAGAAGTACTCAGACTTGGTTTTCTCTTTGAATTTTTTTTTATTTAAGATACACTATTGGTCATGCTTGGAATTCAATAGGTTATTATACGGTATGGCTTTTGTGCATTGTTAAACCCTGGTTAGACCCTGTACATTGATTAAAGTGAAATGAACAACTATAGTTCACCGTACGGCCTTCAACAATGAGCAGAGCCCATACCGCATAGTCAGCTTTTAAAGACCCCGAATGACAAATGTAAAACAATTCAAGTGAGAAAACTAATGGCCTAATTTATGAAAAAATAATGACAAAAGAATAAATATACATGTAAATCAGCAACAACCGACAACCATGATCGTCATTTGGTCCGTGCAGTAGATCTGTGATGCATACCAGTAATTGTCTCTATGGCAAACATACCACAACATCGTGTTTTTATATTGTGTTCTCTATGACCCGAAATACTTGAGGAGAAAATTTAAGATATGTTTACTTAAGAAAATATTTTGTTTACAAATGATGTCATTTGCAGGTTGGTAAAACATGTCATGATATCTAAGAAAGCATACATCAAGATAGAGGAGTTCCGAATAAAACGTAAAACACTTGGGTGATCCCATGCAACCTTTTGACCTTGTAACCGCAGCTTTATCAAGTGTCTGTCATACGTCCATTTAATCTTCGCTAATTAAAATATCTTTCAGCAAAATAAATGGTATACTGAGACAAATTTGTTGATAATAAAAGTGAAGAAAGCGACCACCGAACGTAAACATAAAATGCTATCTCCGACTTCAAATCGTGTCTCAGTTTTCATACAATAAAAATAGTAGTATCATTGTCTTAAATTTTCAACGTTTTTATATGTCGTGTAATAACACACGGTCTCTTGCTAAAGTCTTCTGAGAATGCATCCATTTTCGCGACTTGAGAGGACTGCAAAGATTTGTCTTCGTCGGGTGTTTCCGGTCAGTTCCGCTGTCAGTATGGATATACAAGAATTTGTTTAAAATACCAAACTAACTAATGAACTGATCCCTTTTTAATTAAAGTTATCTTACTTCACAATAGTTTACAAACAGACAGAAAACAAATTGTAGGAATGAAATAACAGTATAAATCCCACTTTATTATTTGTCTTCTATGTTATAGTTAATTGACGATTTTTCACCTTAAAAAATCAATTTCAACTTAAGTTTTAAGAAATTAGACTCATATTCCAGATACAGTAAAAGTGCACATATACTTTTAAAACTGGCATGGTCAGTTCTCACATAAAATGGTAGAATTCAAAACCCATTTCCGACGTTTAAGATTTCAATTTTTAGACAGCGGATTATGGGTGGGCTTGCTTAAAATGATTCTTCGACTATAAGACGCCAACATTCAGTTTCTACAAGTCGTGATTAAATCAACTTACACAACTACGATTTAATTATTTCCTCTCTTAAAATGTTTTAAAAAACAAGAAATATAATGGCTTTAATGTGTAACTTAGCTACTTTAATTCAAAACAATAAAATATATTATAAAGCGTGAAAAATGCGTTTCCGTTGTTTAAAGTCGTATCAGTCAAAACTACGTCAAAATAACGTAAATATATCATTTCCTCTCCGGGTTAGTTTTTTTTTTGTTAATACATTTACATCTTGTAGTTTTTAAATATTTTTTGCATAAGATAAGCGAACATATAATCAAATATTTGATAAGTTTGCATAAGACATGGCGGGTAACTAGTGGTTCGCCGCAGGAGTTCTGATTACATTGATATCTTCAGCAAAAATGTTTTAAAATTATTCCATTCATAAAAATTATGAAAATAAATAACATAAAGTATTCATAACATACGTCAATTTTCATTCTCGTAAATAACATAAAAAATGCATGACTTAAAAATCTTTGCAAATAAATTGAGTTTTTTCCTCTCACTTTTTTGCATAAAATGCTGAAGTTCATTCGATTTTTTTTTCGAAAATCTTTACTGAAAATGTCAAACTGCTGTTGAATGCAACATCTGACGTGGAAAAATTACTTTTCTAAGAAAGGAGGTCGATTTCGAAGTAAAAGTACAATACTATACAAAACGGACTAGTCCTTTCTCTTGTTTGCCGACTGATCAATGCAAAAAATGCTTCTTATTTCGAGAACATTTTTTGAAACAAAGTTTTTTATTTTTTATTTTTATGCCGAGCAGCAAAATAAGTTAAATCATTAAATATAAAAAGAATACCTGAAATGAGATACTGAGGGACAAAAAAGAACCGGAAAGTGGACAGTCACATAAATGTATGGAAAGGGAGGCAAAAGTTCTAAATCAATCCGCAACATTTCGTTCCCCCGGTCCCCTCCGGCATATGCACCAACTCAGTCCCTTAACAATATTCTGGAGTCCGAACACTTGCATGGTATTTGATACATACGCGTGAACTTCTTCGGGCATTTTTTAACCGTCGGACGTATTTTATTTTTTTTCAATCGGATTTTTTAAAGAAACGTGTTTCCAAAACAGTTAATATTTTTTTAACAACGTGTTTTAAACAAACAGAATATATTTAAGCAACGTGTTTTAATAAAAACAAGCAGGAAATATTGACTATAAATAAAGAAACAAAATGCGATAAATTTCATCAGTAATCTTTCCATAGCTCTTCGTTATGGAATTTTGTAATGAAATTAAATTGCCATTGATACATCTTTTTCATTGTTGGGATAATCATTTTATTTGATAATTAACAACGACCAATCGTTTACAATAACACAATTATTTCAAATTCAATTGAGTTTGATCTGATGATTATTACGGACCTTCTGCCTTCAAAAATTTTCTTCGCAGACGACAAGTGTGGGAATCGATTTCCCGTTTTCTTAAAATATTTGATTTGAATAAACATTTTACTTTGAATGTTTCGGGGTTCGAGTTGTTTTAATTTGACATTGCTATTTCTTCTCAAGAATAATATAGAATTTAGTCAGAGGGTATTCACCGGAACCCCTCCAAATTCTTAATTCATATTCAATGTGAACTACTTTTTCCACATTGAGTTTCCCTAGGAACAAATGAAACTATTTGTATTATTTTTGGAATAGAAATACCATAGCTGATGATATTCTAACCAAGATACAAACACAGTGAAGATATATTGCATCCATTTTTGTTTTTAGTAGTTTACGTTTACTTGATTTTCCCTTTAAAAATCTTACTTCTGTACGTGAATAATGTTTCAAATCATGTTATGCATATAGCGGCTAATCAGATTCGCGTATCCAAACTGACCAATTTGTCCGGACTTTGAATCCGCCATTAAAAACAGAAACCCTTAACAAAATTAAGATATATACTCTAATCAGCTTTTAGTTATACAACCATTAATTATGTCTTATTTTCAACATAAAAAGTTATCAACATGTACATAATTAGTGGCATTTTTTCAGAGTTCATTTAAGTGCAGTTTTGGCATGTTCTTATCGTTTTCGTCGTAAAGAACTGCCATGCCAGATTCAAGAAAAATCATTTAAAAAATGATTTACATTCAGAAATAAACTTAACGACAATCAGAAGCATCGTTTGCACTTATCTTTTACAAGGCACGTGCACGTGAAATGTAGAAATGAAAATTAAAAAAGTTTGGGCAGACGACAGATAGCGCATGAACGTAATAATTGAGATAGCATGTATTTTTTCTCATCTCAAAGGCTTCATTCATAAAGACAATTATTTATCTGTAAATATTTATAGTTTGTATATGTATAATTTACAAACAAAACATTTAAGCGTGATTAACTTTGTTATCTACATGTATATACAAACTATTTTTGTATGAAGGTATGATAAAGAATGGAATATGATTATATCATTTCTCAGACAGTTGGTCACATTTAGTTTCGCATTTAGGTTTTCATGTGCAACCCATCAACATTTGTTTAAAGTATCTGTGTTAATTATCTTTTTGGATTGTTTTTTCACTGAATGTAATTCGAACAATTAAGTAAAACATATTATGTTTGTTCAAACGAAGGAATTATCTTTTTATAAAAAAGTAATGTTTTCGATTACAAAAAGAAAGTTATGTGTTAATTTATTTTGAACATGTGACCGCTCAGGACTATCCAAACCTCCAAATCCTTGAACAGAATATTAGGGATTAGGAATGCCCTTTATTGTCAAGCGTCAAACCTCCGATTTTTGCTGCCGTTAGCGTCAAACAATCCTTTATTTTTTTATCTGCATCCGTCAAATCTCTTTTTGTAGCTAATGAGTATAATGTTATTGTTATAAACGGTATTTTAACAAATATTTTACCGTCATTCGTAATGTGTTGTGGTACACATACCTATAGTTTAAAATCAAACGCTGTATCATGCACCCATTTACGAAAAATCATAAAATGCAAATAATGTTTAATTTTCTTGCCACAACTGGTTTAACCAATTGATTTGTTACATTTTTTGTGGTTCATTTCTTCTATAAACAGATGGAGTGCTGTGTATCACAACAAACTAACCTTGCGCACAAGGGACTAATAAAGAAACCATTTTAAGTTTGTGCACGTCAAATGATGATCAACCACCGATAATTACCGTATCAATGTTAATTTTACTATATTGAATAGAATACCCAACTGCCTTTTTATGGGTACTTCATCAATTAGCTATATTAAATTAAACCGGCTTAATTCCTGCGGAGGTTTTCGTAACATGAAAGAAAATTGATCAAAAATTGAACAAGATGAGGAATCAAACACAAATCGAATTAGGGAATTATAGCCTCGGAGATTATTCCGATATCATTCAATGATGTATAGCCATTTTAATTTGATGGGCGTTGGATTGTAATTATGAATAATTCCGCCGATCGTTTACATGGACGTGATGTTAACTCCCTCGGCGAAACTTTCCGCGACAAGATATAGTATCTAGTTTCCACAATATGTGTAAAAGAAGTGTTTATAAAAACTGAGAGTCGTCCCTTCGCACCTGTTCTTGAGAAAATATGATTGTTATTTGCTTTATTTTCTCAATTTGATGCTAAATTTTACAGTTTTAATAACACATTATTGGTATTTTTTTATTTAGAAAACAGCAAACTCTAATTCGTTATGATGATAATATATTACAACAGTGCAGTTTGTCGCCTCTGTAAATATTTATTAACTTATTTACAAATCTTAATTAACGTTTCTTTTTACCAAATCGAAGATATATTTTAACAAAATAAGTCTACTTTCTAGACAGTATTTTAGAAAAGGTTGTTAACAAACGAAATATATAACATTTCCTTGATAATTTGATTGCTATCCCCTTTCATATTTTGTCGAATATTTTCAGTATTTAGTTTAGCATCATATGTACTAATGAGTCTGAAATATCCACTAGGTCCTAACGATTTTGCATATATTATATATGAAATCGTGCCGTTTTTTTCTTCAAAAAACTGGGTTCAATAAGTGGGTTTTTTTTAATAGAAATTCACGATGAACGGAAATTTTGTTATTGAAATAAAAAATAGGAAAAAAACATGTGAATAATTATAAATTCATACAGAACTCAATTTAATCTTTTTTATAAAAGATGCAGTCAGAATGTTTCGTTTCTCTCGATCTTGGATGGCTGCATACTCGCAAATAGAATAGTTCGATTACGGAGAAGACCGGAAACATTCCGGTTATGAGAAATCTGTACTGACATTTTTACTGCTTTACAGATGTATATCCCAAGTCCCCGTTACAAATGTCTTTGATGAAGATAACAATCAAATATTTAGTAAACAAATTATCCACGCGCCTTATGTAAACATGTGGTCGTAACTTTATCTATGACGCGGTCTTACTTTTTTGCCCGTCGGACATTTATTGCACATGTTCTTATAAATATACAAAGCAAGAATTACCCGGTCTCTATTTAGTGTTTAAACGTTACCACTAAAACTTTTATATATATATTTTTTAACGAAACGTAAACACACTAAAAATATATTTTGCCCTTAGCATTTTCTTAATTTCTCAATCGTTATATATAGGTTTGTATTTTTGGCGGGAAATGTTTGATCCGGTAACCGTTAAATTTTAAAACGTTGACATATCAGATAAAGCGTAATTCAAATGATTCCGCGTCCTCTTACGTCCAGTGCATGTAGAACTGTAGCGACTGAATTATTCGGATGAATGAAACGAGTACTTGAAGTCTTCTCTGTAAAAATTGTTTCTTTCATACAGTTCCAGATAGTTTTTTGGGGGATTTTGTTGAGAAAAGGGAACAAATTTCTTTAAGTAGAATATTTGTTGTTTTTGATCATGTAAACACTGGACAAACAGTCAGATTAAAACGATTCTACTTTTTTTCCTTTGATTCATCAATTGACCACGTTATTTGCAAAATAAATGTTGATGACCCAAACAGATTTCTTAGACAAATATATCTGACAGGCAACCAGCATGACCTAAAGCCAAAAGAAAAACAAGTTCGTCCTAAAAAACCGCTACACAGAAAATTTTAAACTGAGAAACATGAAGCCTCATTCTAAAATTTATCTCTCTCTCTAAAATTTTATTTTTCTAGATGAATTCTACCACGAAATATAAACCGTTGCAAAACTGGCCTTAGAAAACCATCAACTTCCTTGCATGTCTAAATGAAATAAAATATACACTCCAAATAATAACACTCAAACACACTGACGAAGAAGAGGTAAATGCAGTTAAAACGGTGCTAAGTGGTACATAATTTCCTTGAGGATGTTAAAGAGGAAAACGTGTAAGCTACTACTTGTGTATCTGATCTTATAAATTATCTTCCTATTATAAAAGCACTTTTGCGAATTATTGTAAATATAATATTGTTGTAAGCTTCAGTTGGGTCAAAAGTATATAATGTAATTTGCATTTTGTTTTGATCGTATATTTTGTAATTTGAGATGCTATTATAAAACACGTCAAAAGATGTAGTACTTTTTAATTTTTTTCGCTAAACGTGTGAATGTTACCAAAAAAAAACGCAATATTTAATAGTGCTGACTTTGTTTATTTTTTAAATTTCGCTCTAAAATATCAACATCATACGGTAGAATCTACAGTTATACTTGTATACTTGTATGCCAAATTAAGGTGTAGTTATACTTTCTCTCATTACAAAACGATGATTTCAAAACGTACATGTTTGTCATGTAATCTGGAAAGTCATAGGTGGCATATCAGTAACACTAGAATGTTTTTCAGCCACTTATAAAAACAATGAAGTCAGCATGAAATGAAATTATAAATGTTATTTTAGATTAAACAGTATAGATACACTGCAAGTAAACTGTAAATTATTGGACAATTTTTTATATTTTATATATTCATCCGTTTCAACCAAATTTTATTATTTTTTAATCATGTTTCATGAGTTTTCTTTGCCCATTTCCTTTGTCTATTTCAACTTAATTTCATTGTCTTTATTAATCTTATTTTTGTAATCGATTTTAGCTTACATGTTAGAGTTTTCAATTTGTTTTCTTATTTTCGTAATCTATTTTAGCTTATTTTCATTTGTCTATTTCGACTTATTTCACTGTCTAGTTAGAGCTAGTTTCATTGCGGTGTATAACTATATTTTATTGTCTATTTAAACTCATTTTCAAATAATTTCACTTTCTAGTTAAAAATTAGTTGCATTGCCTTTCAAACAAGTTTCGTGGTCTATTTCAGTTTTTGAATATATTTTTCGATGGCTAGTTCAGCCTTTTCTACCGTCTATTTCAATTTCTTATCGATGTATATTTCAGATTATTTTCGTTGTCTTTTTCAAATTATTGCCGAAGGATATTTCAGCTTATTTCCATAATCTATTTTGACTTATTATACTGTCTATAGTTTGGGTTAGCTTCATGGCGATGTAACTGAATTTCATCCTCTATTTAAATTTATTTTTATTCTCTAGTTTAACTTCTTTTTGAATATAATTTCACTTTTTAGTTTAAATTAGTTGCATTGTTTTCAAATAAGTTTCGTTTTTCAATGTATGAGCTTTTTCGTTGTCCATTTCAAATTATTAACGATGTCTATTTCAGTTTATTTTCATTGTATATTTCACTCAGAAATACATCTGCTTTAGAATGAAATATATACGAAATGCCCTCCGTTAATTTTATTAGTGGAGTTATAGATTTTTCACAGCAGCTAAGCACATTCATATAGCAGAACATGTAAAGTGGAGCCGTCTACACATAAAAACAGCAAATTGATTTCAAATGGTGAAATCTACACCTAATTTTTGAAATGAAATAAGACATCACTTGTCATTTAGACGATTAACCTCTCGGTATGAAAGCTAGTCAAGTGTCTTCATCTTTAAATGTGTACCTTATGTCTCTTTTCTGTTGCAGTTTCCGACGAAATACTTCCGAGTTTGTTTGTTGCAGTTTAGAGATTATAAAATTTAGAGAATATACTGTTCTTCAAGTATACTTATTTTCATAGTTCATAGTGTTTATATAAACGAGTAACCTCTCATTATGAAAGGTAGTCAATTGTCTTCATCTTCAAATGTGTACCTTATGTCTCTTTTTCTTTTGCATATTCCTAAGGATTGCTTCCGAGTATGTCTGTAGCAGTTTAGAGACTATAAAATTTAGAGAATATGTTGTTCTTCAAGTATACTAATTTTCATTTTACAAGAGGAGTGAGTGATATAATAGATTTCAATTTGTTTTCTCATAATGTTTTTATATTTATAATGTTTTTATATTTATAATTTTTTTATATTTATAATGTTTTTATATTTATAATTTTTTTATATTTATAATGTTTTTATATTTATAATTTTTTTATATTTATAATGTTTTATTTTATTTAAATCAACTATAATGGTGTACTTATTGAAAGTCTATCTAATCAAAAATATTTGAATTTTCAGAAAACGAAATGAGATTGTTATTTCTATTTATAGAGTTTAGAAGGGTATACGAACAATATCCGAAATTATTTTAGAACAAAACCCAAAGGGAACAATCAGTTAAAATAGTATTATAGATTTACAGAAAGCAGTCGTCATAAACAGGAGATCAAATGTATAAATTTTTATTCCTGTCCATTCTTACGTTTATTAAAATAAAATAATCGAAACAATGCTGGTACGCTGTTATTTAAAAACGGGATTTTAAAAAGATTTGTAATGTTTTGGATATAATGAATTCAGAGTTTATGATTGATATCATTTTTATGTTTTTAATCACGGTGCTTCATTTCAAAACTCGCGGGATCACAGGGTTAACATGGCCACATAGAGTTTAACGAGCTCAGAAGTATTTTTCTTAATGAAAACATTTTGATAAAAGATATTCAGAAACAAATAACTGAATGGAATTGTTGATTACACATCTAATTTCTGTCGCCGGTTGTTGGTTTAACCTCAGCAGGACGAGCGATTCGAAGCTGGTTTTTGACGGCCATTACTGGGCAGTGGAATGTTGCAATGCTCTTATAAAAACGATGACAGTTCACATTAAAACGGAAGAGTTAAAGGGATAGTAGCTACGATTTTGACAAAATTATGAACAAGTTTTAAAGCTGCTAAAATCAAAGATATGTACTAAATATAAGCAATAAGATCTCTAAAATGTTTTCATAAACTACAGAAGTGTTAATAATTGATAATTCATATCGTGTAGTGTGCCTATTCATCTCATTAATTATGCATCGGGTTTACTTCCCGAACTTTGCCGACATAGCGAGTGAGCTAACCAAGATATATATAGATACGAACACGTGCTTTTTGTTTTCTTACATATTTGATAATTACTCTTTATTAAACGTACATATTTGACGCCATTTATCAAATTATGTAAATAAAAAATATAACAAATACCGTCATATTATTCCAACCCAAGATTCTCCAACAATGGCGATATTATACACTTGTTATTACATTTGTATGACCAAACCATGCCGATAATGTATACACGTGTTTGTGTGTTAAATCGGGGCCTCCATGAAGGATACACTTGAAGAATAATACTTAAGTTTAGGAAGTTGATTTCTAATTTCTTCTAAGGTGGGAGATTACTGCCCGTAAATTTATAAACATATTTTTGACAATTATGAACACGTTGAGATTTTTTTTCATGTGATCTCGAAAATTTAAGAAATGTAAACATTACGCAAACCGTCGGCTACTTTTGTTTGACTTTGCCTGCGTCGCAGGTGTTTCGAGTGATTTTAATGACCGATCTCATCGACGTTTTTTTATTTTTAATTTACAATAACTTGTCTGCACCTCTTTTTTGTTTCTTTTCTCGCTGAAACTGTTAATGTCGCGTACCATTTCCGCGATAACATTCCCCTGTTCGACCATTTTCCCTTCGAGGCACAATGTGCGATTGCGCATTGGGAACTGACGAGTAAAGGTCACATGAATAAGGGTTGGGCTTAACATCGAATTATTATCTATAGATAATAAATAAATGTAGGTGTTAAACGTTAAAAAAATTCTAAATGCTTAATGGAACGTAACCAGTAATTGTTTTAATCATAATTATTTTACTTTTTGTACAAAATCCGGCATATAGATTAAAAAAGTAATTTTAACGAAAATCGTAGCTACTATCCGTTTAATAAAGTGAGAGAACTTGAAAGAATCTCTTTATTCATTTTATTCATTATTATTTAACTTTTGGATTGTGTTTTTGATTATGACACAGTTAAATAAGAATATATTTTAAAACTTTTATGAGATCATTGAACCATTGAAAATAATTTAGTTATTCTGTTGTAACTTCAACATTTTTTTTATAATTTTATGAAGAACTTTATAATGCCCATATAGAATTTGGTATGAGTAAGTATTTGGGGTTTTCTGTGTTGAATGGTTATTCAGAATATTGATTTCAAATGAGAATAATCTTTCCCCAAAATTACAGTCAAAAATCTAAAAAAAAAACTGAACATTTTTACGTCTTGAGTAAAAATATAATCCGTTTCTCTTCAAAGCGAAAAACAATACGAAGTTAAAGTGCAAGAACAGCATTTATAGTCCGTTATATCATACCATTGTAAATTCTTTGTTTTTGGTGATTATTTGTATCTATTTACACATTAATAAGAAATATTTGTAAGTAAACACCTCGGGTTGTAGTAAATATAACTATCTACATTGCTAATCTGGCTACATCATGCGTAAGAATGTCTGATAAGCCCCTGTTATTAACTACTTATAAAATCTCGCTACGGTTAAAAGGGGTCAGGGCAAATATACGTGAGGGGTCGCACCAGGCATTTCAAAATTTTACATTTTAGAGTGTAAACAATTTCAACATACTTGAGACTTTTTCAAGAATTTAATTCATAAATGAAAGTTAAATTTGCAAAAACAATACATAATTGTGATTTTTTTTAGAATTTAAATTTTCTAACGGTTATGAATACTTTCAATGTGATTTTCCAAATGAAAGATCAATGAAAAATGTAAAAAAAAAATGTTTTATTAAAGTCAATACTTTTCTGCAATAAACCTTTTAGGTCTGTGTGGGTTTTTTACGGACATACGATACTACATTTGCCCGACCAGTGCATGCATATTTGAAATTTAATCAGATATATAATATTATATTAAAAGATGAAATAAAAATTTAAAGTACAAAATGATTCTGCACCCACATATGAGTAATATAATTTTTGGGGGTGAATTGTAATGAGACAGCATCACAAAGACATACATCAGTGGCGGATCCAAGGGGGGGGGGGGGGGGGTTCCGGGGGTTGGAACCCCCCTTTTTTTTGGCCGATCAATGCATTTGAATGGGAGCATATAGTTGGAACCCCCCTTTACTCTTTGTTGGGAACCCCCCTTTTAAAATGGCTGGATCCGCCACTGTACATAACCGAAAGAGGGTTTCACATATAGACAGGACTGATGTCTTAACAATCTATTAAGATCTAAATCGACAAGAAGGTAAGAAAGTTGAGAAGGAATAATTAAAAAGAAACTAGTATGTATTGAAATGCATCTTGAACACGTCGGGAACCAATTTCATCATAAATATCATTCTCACTAAAATTCTTCGTCCATGAGCACTTAGTGAACCATTTTCAGAATTAATTTTGTATTTAAATAATCCACCCTTAACGTTTCTTTCCGTTTAAAATGGACGATTTATAAATATAGATATTAATTTAAAATGTCATAAAAGATAAGTGGTATTCATTACGTTAAGTAGGAGTTTTTAATGCATTAAGATAATTTGAGATTATGAAATTTTTGATAAATTGGTACCTCGCTAAAATGTATAGCATGATAAAAACACAGTGCTTCTGAAGTAGGTCTATTAGTTTCCTGTCTTGGTTAAAATATCTATTTCAAAATGTTGTCTTTAACATTTTTTGATAATGTTTATCTTAAAATCTAAAAGTCTGTTGAATGTTTGGATGTCTTTACCAATTAAGAGAGAACGCAATTGTATACGTCATTTTGTCTCTTGTGGAGAAATGTCTCATTGGCAATCATAGTACTATATCTACTTTTTTTTCTTATAAAACAAATTTCTTAAGACCAAGAATTTGTAAAGTTGGAACGAATTTTGTGCTATCTATAAGCATAAAGATAATATTGTCCTCCATACTCAATCAAATTTTTAATTCTAAAAGTTTACTGTTGGCATGTCAGTAGAAAATAAAGTTTTCGAATAGTTTTGAATTTTCACACAATAGTTAACACATTGCAAATTAAGTACGAGTAGATTGTACAAAAATACATCTCAAATAATATATCAAATTCGCCAAGAAGTATAGGTTAATGGAAATTCATTATTATTTGTATTTAGTTACACCTTTTACTATTTAAATAATACAAATCATTTTACGTATGACTTATGCGATATTTTTTTAACTAGACTTTTGTGACTGGAAAATACGAAGTGCATTTGTTCCGATATTTCATATTTCGTTTCAATTTTTTTATAACCATGGAAAATTTTGTATTTACCCGTCCAAAAGATTAACAGACTTCTGGTAAAAGCAAATATCTTTTAGAACTTCATGACCACCTCGTATGTATATATATATTGCCGAGTTCAATGTACAAAATTTCAAATTTACAAAATAATTTATAAAGTAACCTACTTACTGGTTCGGATTTAATGGCTGTCTTCTTGTCTTCTTTTTTGTCATTTTTCGGCTTCGTTAACTCCGCTTTAAACCCATTCTCTGTCAACGTGGGATCGTCTTTGGCTAGTACATCCATGAGATAAGTAATATAACTTGTAGCAAGTCTTAATGTTTTAATTTTGGATAATTTGGTATCAGATGGTACATTTGGTATACATCCCCTAAGCTGAGCAAAAGCCGTGTTAATACTTTGTGTCCTTCTTCTTTCTTTTTTGTTAGCGGTCACCCTTCGTTTCACAATTCTGTCCCCATTTTTATCAATGTAGTGTTCGTACTGTACCCCACCTAGGGTGTACGTCTCGGGCGACGATGGAGTGCCACCCATTGCGTAAATATCGGGCGGCATAGGAATATCTGTATGGTGGCCATTCAAAACCCAGTTCTGAAAATAAGCGGCGTCCGTGCAGTGGTCTGAATATCGAGGCATGTGCTGGTATGCTTGGTAAAAATCGTGTGTCATTGGTCCCGGGTGGTGGTATCCTTGATGGTGATACCCGGCCACACCCAAACTCATCCTGTTTCGTGTCAAATAATCCACAATAGTTGCAAGTATACAAATTTTCTCCCAACTGTCACTGTTCAGTCTTAATTTACAGAAACAATCGACAGAGGCTGGATGCTAATTGTGTGATCTTGAGTTTGTCAAATATTAACAGATGTCTTTTTTCGATTCTCTAATATCAGTTAGGGTACAACGTATAATCACAGAATGCCAAAGCATCTTTTATTTACACGTTTTTCTTAAGTTTACGCAAAATTAATCAAAACCAATCAGATTCCGTTATCGCTGTAGGCAGTTGTAAAGCTCCGCCTAGTTGCACCGTTAGCCACGCCTACATAATGATCGCATGTTGAGATAATCACTTTTGATAATTATGACAAATTTACTGCTTCATTTTATGCTCTTTTTTATTTTTCTGTTCTGCTTTTACCAGTGCAATAAATTAGAATAAAGGAGTTTTCTCTAATATATGAATAAGTATATCAAACGAATATTCTCTTATATAAAAACAACAAAAACACACACTTTAATTTAAGTTTTCTTCAAGCTAAACGAAATATAAAAAAAAACATCTCCGAAAGTAAATATGGAAAAATTTAAAACAATGGAAATTTTTTGTATTAAAGTAAAAATAATTGTGTATGAAAAGATAATTAGTTAATATACAAAAGAGGACAGTTGTCTCCGTATTGAACACAAAAAGGGGGATGAAAGTTAAGTAATCTGAATAGAATGAAAACCTCTTTCTTAGTTTATTTGCGGTACAATTTGAACATTTGGGGATGCCATTACCAAATAAACGTAAAATATTTAATGCCATATTATCATCAATGTATAGAATCAAATGCGTAAAAACGAGCAATCATTAGACTTTTTTTTCTAAAAAAAAAAAATAACAACAAGGTACTTTTGGTGTAATTTATTAATGACCGTATACTGTTGATTGAAGTGTACTAAATATATAGTGTCAGATATATTGAAAATCTTTATGTTAAATTGCGGCCTATTTTTTTAATATGACTTCCCTAAAAACCAAATTTAGTTTTCAATATTTAGAAAATTCCACTATTCCAGCGATCAATCAGATAGTAAAAAAGTAGGCGGTTCAAATCATTGTAACAAGTGCTCATTTTCAAAGATAACGATAACAGATAAACAAACATCGAACAAAACATATACCAAAGTCCTGTGAAACTGGAACATTTGCCGAACTCTAGTAGAATTTTTCAAAACCTCAGAAAATTGAGAAAAACTCTGTTCAAAAGTTACACGCAAAAATCAACATATTCTACACCTTAACTTTTCAACTATAACAAAAATCCACGTGCAGGTATGATTCTTATATCTGATACAGTACAAGTCTTTCATATTCAATTTTTATTTTTTTACAATATTTAATACAACTCTAGTACAAAGTCTTTCATATTCAATTTTCAATTTTTTACTATATTTAATACAACTCTAATTTTTGCTCGTAATTTCCCATTTTCATTTTATAAAGTATATATTTGGTTTGCCATCCACTATTTTCCTAAGCTCTTTTTAATATCTTTTTTGATATTAAATTGACCAGGGTAAATTGAATAAATGATTTATAATAAAATGCAAAATCAAATAGGATATAGATATGCCAGGACTATGCATTATTCTATATATCCTTCAAACATATAGTTTTATATTTTAGAACATCATATTCCGCAAAAAGTTAAACCCAACCTATAGGTAGATCTAGATAGATAAACGGGAACGAGGCTAAATTCAAATATATGACACTATCGTTTTGACGATAAGAATATTGTTGTGTATTGCAATGAATAATTCAATTAACACTCGTGTCATTAGTAGCACCGGAAATTGTTCTGGCACGTGTAAAATGGCTACTGTTGTTTATTTGTCAGTTTCAGTGTAATATATCCTGCCGTCAACTTGTCAAATATAATTAAATCATTTCAATTTCATATATAGCGATTTTCTGTGTATTTTCTTCTAATGTGTAAAGCCAGTTTATATAAAATGATATATATTATACATTTATGCAAAATATAGTCTTGGTATCAAGAATTTGAAATGAACGAGAAAAAGAATCACGAAGAAAAAAAAAGAAGACAAAGATTTAAAAAATATATATATACTTAGTACATATTACATGTAATACAAAAATAAAGCCGTTAGTTTTCGCGATGAACTGTTTTACATTGTCATTTCGGGTCTTTTTATAGCTAACTATGCGGTATGGGCTTTGCTCATTGCCGAAGGCCGTACAGTGACCTATAGTTGTTAATTTCTGTGTCATTTTGGTCTCTTGTGGAGAGTTGTCTCATTGGCAATCATACCACATCTTCTTTTTTATATTTACTATACAAATCCTTGGTAAAATACTGTTAACAATAAATGTGTTTAAAAATAATAT
The DNA here is from genome assembly GCF_963676685.1 of Mytilus edulis. Lineage (NCBI taxonomy): Eukaryota > Metazoa > Mollusca > Bivalvia > Mytilida > Mytilidae > Mytilus > Mytilus edulis. The sequence continues at coordinate 74,684,949 of NC_092351.1, read as the reverse complement.
TAACAATATTTATAACATTTTATTACGAAACGAAATACAAAACCTAATCTATAATAAAGCATTTTTGCGAATTCTCAGTTTTCTTTAGACGATAGTAACTTTACAATAAATCTTCATAATCATTATTCTTCTGGGAAATTATTTCAACAAATCTACATGCTACGTTGATTTCGATAGAGTCCATAGCTCCCAGTGAAACAGAGGCAGTAAAATTTTGAGATGTCAACTTTCGTAATTTTCTCGTTACACGCATCATTAATTTGTACATTTCGTGAATACTAAATGTAAGTTTCTCCCGGGACAACTAATAATTACCGATTAGTATATATGACACGCTTAATTGTTTATTTTGAAAATGAACACGTGCAAAGTGGTCAATTTTGACAATTTCTATAATTTTTCTTCTAAACAGATAAAAGGCGCGATTGTGGTCAAGGAATGGTCTTGAATTTATGAATATGAAGAAAGAGCTAAAAAAAAAAAAAAAAAAAAATGTAGTATTTTGTGCAATAATTTGTTTTCTAAAAAGTTATATTTTAAGCGCATGATTTAAATTTGGCTTCAAAAAGTTAAATGCAGAGTTAAAAGTATATAATTATTCAGAGGAGCTCCTGAAATTATAAGTGTGACAAAAACGCATTAAGTTTTTAAAAATAGTTTATACGGTCTCTTAACAATAGGCAAAATCTAAATATTAAAATATTGTTGTTTTATACTCGAAATTCGACATTTACTGTAAGTTTTGATATAAGATAATTAATATGTAAATTCATATTCAAAATAAGTTATATACATGTATTACAAAAATATCTTCAGAAACTTGAAATTGTACAAATCTAGAGAGTGATATATATATAACACTTTTGATGACGAATCTCATTTCTTTTTATCAAGCTACAGATAATATAATTTAAACTTTCCATACACAAACCTTACCAAATACCACAAGAAGAATTTGAAACAATGCAACAAGATAAGATAAACTGGTTGAAGGAGATCTTCGTTTTAACTACTTTGTGTTACGTCTCTTCTCAGTGTTTCGTATAGAAAGGGGTATTTCTTATTTTGATTCATATTTACATTGTTACAGCTATTTATAGCCATGCGTTGACCATTTTTAAAAGTGTAAATTGTGATTGTAATGCTAATTCGAATTGGAATGCGCGTCAAATTCGCTTTACTGTCCTAACGACGTTAACTTTTAATTCGGATTAACAAAAACGTATTTCTAATGCGAATTAGTTAATTCGAATTAGCTAATTCGAATCAATTCGAATTAAAAAAGAAGAGTGTGTGAACGCGATTAGCGAATTCGATTCGCATTCGATTCGAATTCAATTCGAATTAAAGGTCATCACACATTGTAGTATATTTAATGTTTAAAACCTCCAAGAGAAAATTCTTCCTCGAGAAGGAGAGGATATTAATTTTCAGCAATAATAATTAATTTTGAGCGATTGAGACTGTTCTCTATCATTATACAGTTCTTTCGAAGAATATTTCACCATATTTCAATTATAATATATACAAATCAATATTAAAATCTAAGCAGTTTAAGCATTTGAAAGCCGTATTTTTGAAGTTTCGACATTATCATGATTTCTGTGAGGAGTTTATTATAAAGCTGTCATTTTTATCCCAAAGAACATGAAAGATAACTTAATACAAAACGTTCAATGAAGGGAAACATTGTTCAAAGGTTCCGAATACTTAACCATTTTCAGCATAGTCGCATTTCTAACGTTTTCCGCAGAGGTAGCGAGTGCACCCCGCTGGCCGGTGCCGATATTGTCTAAAGACTGAACAGTGTCCACTACAGGACCTTAGGTGGCCATTTTAGATGATACTGATGCATTTGCATCGAAAGAAGTAAATCTTATTACGGGTCCTTAGGTTGCCATGCTTTGATCAAAACACGACGGAAGAGTGACCAATGTCCACGGGAGGACACCGATAATCTTGTTACTTTACCTCAGGAGGTCAATCTTTGATCCTAGATGAAATTAACATAACAATTTGTAGATAATGTTCATTTCAAGAGTATCTGTGAAACAAGTTTGCAAACAAGAGATTAGCTTCTGCTGTGAAACTCTTGGTTTTGATGAAACAGAACTATAGTTATGTAAACCATTGTACAGTCTAATTGGACATCTGGGATATTTTGTGTTTATTTATATTGATAATTAAGGATATTATCTACCACGAAACGTAAATGTAACGGTAGTAATGGATTATTTACCAGATATATGATGTAGATACAGAAACAAAAGAACAATTACATTATTTTTTTTAACTCTTGACGAATATTTAGATTGTAAGCGGAGCCGTTTTCGAACAAAAAGTATGCATGGAATATTTTGACCTTTTTGGAAAATGAAAGCTGATCAAATGTATATATTCAAGAGATCATGGAAATAATTTTACTTCCATGATGAGATTAATTAAATGTCTATTATTAATAAAATTGATTATAATAAGATTATTATATTGACAGACTGAAATTAAAGACGATGTATTAATACACGATTTAAAATAAATCGTCCTTTGTTTTTTTTATCTGATTGAACCTAGTGTTTCGAAGCAATTATTGCAAAATGATATAGTAACCTAGAGAGAGATTTTTTTTACATTGTAGGGAAATTCAAATTTGATATCTTGTATGTTCCAATCAGTTTTTACCGCGCACAACACTGAAAAAAAGTATTATTCAGAAAGGAACAAAATTTTTTATGAAAATTTAAGCGTTATCCCTAACACACAGTTTCCAACGTATCTATAGCATATTGAAAATTTTCGACTTTGAGAGACTCCTACGTATTCGTAAGGTTCGGTTTCTTAAATATATTTTCTCAAGGTTTTTTTCTATCTGGACAGTCACGTATATTAGAAAAAAATCATGAGTCAAGTTAGTGCATGTGATAACCGTCAAATAAAACTGTAAAAGTATGAATGCAAAAGCTTCATATATATGTTATCGTCCTTAATATGCATGAAATATTTGCCACTGGACGTAAAAAAAACCACTTTACATATCAATGAATCTTAACTTGTATGACATGCATAGATAAAGGCAACAGTAGTATACCGCTGTTCGAAACTCATAAATCGATTGAGAAAAAAAAAACAAATCCGGGTCACAAACTTAAACCGAGGGAAACGCATCAAATATAAGTGGAGAACAACAACACAACAGAAACACAACATTAAAATGTAACACACACAGAAACGAACTATAATATAACAATGGCCATTTTCCTAACTTGGTACAGGACATTTTTAGAAAAAAATTCTTAAAATGGTGAGTTGAACCTGGTTTTGGGCATGCCAGAACCTCTCGCTTTTATGGCAATGTTAAATATAACATTAAAATGACAACATAACATGGCAGGACTACAATACAAATAAATGGGAGAACATATAGGACAGAGAAACACACGAATAACAAAAAGTACCAGGTTTGAAAATTTAATACGCCAGACGTGCGTTTTGTCCACACAAGCAAGACCAGTGACGCTCAGGTGAAAAAAGTCCAAAAGCTAAAACAAGTACACAGTTGAAGAACACTGAGGACCATACTAAGTTCCAAAAGTTGTGCCCAATACGGCTAGGGTTACTGGGCATAAGTTAGTTGCACTGAACGTAAAGAAACAAATATAAATATGTCAACGAAGTTTAGCGTTGCATGAAATAGTTTCCACTGGACGTAAGGGAAGCAAACAACACATGAAGTATCAATGTTGACCGTGCATGAACTGTATCCGAGTTCTACTGGGAAAACACCGAATTCGATTCTCTCATGTTCATCTTAAACTGTAAATATATCTAATAACATTTTCATATAAACATATTAAGGCTTGAAGACATTTTTATATTTTTTTACGTTTTGATGCCACTAATGAATTAATTTAAGAGTTAATATAATTATATACATAAACCGGATGTACACCATCATCTTAAATCAACACTGAATCTTTCAAAGATCGTGTAAATGATTTATTCTTGGTCAAAGCGACGCTTAAATAATGTTCTCATCTCCCCTTTTAACCGAAATACATTTATATGTCTTCTTTGTTTATGCTTCGTACAAACAAAAGTAAGTATTAAATTCCCTTGTAAAACTATGAACATCTGAAAGTACTTCGCTTTGGATCGTTATAGCTAGAAAATTAATCATTAATTGAAAAATGGTGCCTTACTTATCGACATAATATTTTTATTTAATATAAGAAATTATTTTTGATACTGAGATTTTGGAGCCAAGAGTCTGTACAAAAGACCACCCAATCGCCAATGCCCATTAAGTTTACATTTTTTAATTAGCTGACTTTTCCAAACTGAACGTTATAATCATTCAATATTTCATATGCATAATCGGTGGAGGTATATTGAAAGAAATTTTTGGTAAAAAAAAACCCTGTTTTATTTGAACTACTTTCATTCATTGTTGCTGATTTCGAGGTCCGTCATTCAATATAACAATCTGACAGTCAGTATACTGCATGGTCAGTGAAGTTGAGTAACATAAAAATGAAGTTACGGCTTCGTGGTGAGTTCTTATGTGCATTATCCCAGGCTTTCAAAGGTGTTGAAAGCACGCAACTATTTCAATCCAGTAACATTCTGCATGTGTCACTTTGCCATCCGATGTATATCTGTTCTACTAAGTTAACGCCGTAAAATTATTATGTGATCTAAAATACCCATATAGACATACAAACATCCCATCAAATCACATGAAAATTGAAATTCACAAATTCAGTGATTTTGATTTTTATCTATAAGCAGTGCTTTGGGTTATACGAGGGGAATTTGGTGTAAACCGATTACACGATAAACTATATACTGCTAGAGGTAAAGATCGACACAAGATATGGTTCTCACACTCTATGGACGAACGATGCCGGTTTGGTACAATTTTTTACTCATCTATTTTTTTCTCTCGGAAACTTCTCTGCTAAGTTAGTCTATTTACGAGGTTGAATAACTAGAAATAATCGAGGACGAAACGTTACAGATATCAAACGACACGAATCAACGTTTTAACTTGATTAATTCAAAAACCTCAATTGTAGAACACAATGCTTAGGAGAATTAACTGATCGATCGATATATATGTTCCAGACCGTATGAGTATTTGGACCGTACGCGTACGGTCTGGACCGTATGCGTACTTTTTCAATATACGCATACGGTCGGACCGTACGCGTACGGTCGGACTAATATTAAGAATTTGGTCAAGTTTATTAGATACAAATGTATATAACAGATCAACATAACTTATATCTCAAATTAATATAAAAAGTTGAATAGTTATTGAAATAAAAACTTAATATGTTAACTATTTGTAAAAAATCAGGCTTATTTAATCTATTAATCTCCTGTACTTAGCATGTCAGTAATTCATTAATTACAGCCCAGTATGCTCATTGAAATTGAAGTTATCGGAAGTAAACATAATGTGGGAGGACAATTGTTTTAGAATATTTAGGAACTTTACAAAAAATGCATATGCAAAGGAACATGCATGAACAAAACATGTCAATGTTAAAAATATATGACGTTCCTTGTGAAAGCAAGTGTCATCTTGGGCCAGAGTAACAAAATAGGATTCACGGATATAAAATTAAACAAATATTTAATTTTAATTGTTCGCTTATTCACTTTATCCATCTAATTGTATAATAATAACAATTTGTATAACTAAAAATAAAGATTTTGATAAATGTTTGTTAACATTTAACCCATATGATCCCAAAACATGTATGGTCAGCTGGACCGTACGCGTATACTCATACGGTTCGACCGTACGCGTATGGTCGGACCGTACGAGTATACGTATACGGTCCGGACCGTACGCGTACGGTCCAAATACTCGTATGGTCTGGAACATATATATTGTTCTCGGGTGTTGGTAAGATTGCATCTTTTGAAAAAAATGTTTACAAAGCAATATGCTATTGTTTTGAAATTAATTTGCATTTATTTTAACTTCTTTTTTTTTAAAGTTCAGATTCCGAATTTGTACTTTATTGTGAAATGGCTGACATGTCTATAAAACGCAGCTGCGGATCCAGTCGTTTCAAAAATGCATGGGGTTGCCATTCGAATGCATTGATCTTCCAAAAGGTAAGTTCAAACCCCTGGACCCTCTAAATCCGCCACTTACTGAAACGATAATTATTCGGAATCTATTGATATTCTATCGTTGACGACGGTTACCGCGGCTGTCTTATTAACGTTTATACATCTTTATTTGTGTCTAAAACGTGTAAACACGCATTTCTTTTACACAAAATTGCACCCTTTTAATTGAGAGATGAATGCAAAGCGAGAAAGATAGATTAGAGAGCAATATTTCGGTATTTTCATGGGATGCGTACATTACTATATTCACAAGAATATAGCAAGTTAAAATCAGTATTAAACCAATATACTAGTATAGAAAAGAAGATGTGGCATTATGATTCCAAAAATGAGACAACTCTCCACTAGAATCCAAATGACAGAGAAATTAACAAATACTGGTCACCATACGGCATTTAACAATGAAACCAAAGCCCATACCGCATAGTCAGCTATAAAAGGCCCCGAAATGACAAATGTAAAACAATTCAAACGAGAAAACTAACGGCCTAATTCATGTTAAAAAATATAGCATATTTGTAGTTAACTTTCATCAAATCATCGCACATCGTTTTCTTCCCCCGACTCCTAACCAGTCTAAGTGCCCTGGGAATAACAAGACAACATTGAATTAACATAAAATACAAGTAAACAATTTGTATATTTGTCTTTGAAGTAACTGCCGCCTAGATTTTATCTTGGTATATCAATATCACAAATCTTAATGTTTATGCATCTTATTCAATATTGTAGTAACTGTTATTTAATATAAAACGAGATTGGAACGTGATCAGCTCTAGATGAGATTGGTAAGATGTCACCGACAATATATAGCATTCCACACATTGAAATTGAGAATGGAAACTGGGAATGTGTCAAAGACATAACAATCCGACGAAATAACAGCTAAAAAGTAATAAGTTCTTTTGATTATATCTCACTAAAATCAGTTACAATTTTTAGTTTCCAACTTTTTACAAGAGAGAGGAATTCAACGTATATTTTAGCCAAGTTAAATGTCCTGAAATACTTGAAAAAATTGACAATTCATTTCTTTTAATCGAAAATTGATATTTTTAAAATTGCACTGCTCCCTAAAAATTCATGACCGTTGCTATTCGAGTTGTGGTTCCTGGAAATTGGAAAGATTTAATTATTATTTTCATTTTTTTAAAACTGGTTAAGAGTTTTACTTGAGTGCGACAATATCTAATAACTGTATATACGTTGTTTCAGAAAAGTGAGATGAATCTATAGAAACTGAACTATTTCAACTCTAACAAAGCACAGAGAAATTTATTTAATGAATATATAAAGTGCTTTAAAAATAAACAAAACATGAATTTTGTGCATCTGGCAAAACTAGTCATTATTTTTTTATTTACTTTTCTTGAAAGTCGAAAAATAATTAAAAATCGAAAATTTATTTAATACAATTTGTTGATCATCGAGAAATGTGAACGATAAGTGCATTTTCTGCCATTTTGATGATGAATCGATGAAAAAGGTATCAATGAGCATTTGTAGTTATAATTGGAATTAATTATCCCTTTCATGTTATTGGACTTATCTTCAATCCCCCATTAATATTGAGTGCATCAAATTTGTTTGGAAAGTTGATAATATATTCATTTGTAGCAATAGAATAATTGCATCATTATCAACGATGCAGACGATTTGAAGACTGCGCGCGGCTTTGATCAATGTCTGTCTTCTGCTGAAATCGATGAAAGATTAAAGTATTCTTATCTTGATCAAACAACTAAATAAACTTCACTAAAAGAAAAACGTTTTATATCCAAATTGACGATTCTGAAAAGTTTGGTACTTAAGGTGTAAATTGGTTTCATCTACTATTCAAAGTTTTGAAATCTATAAATTCTATATAATTGAGCGATTCGGTAAAAATAGTTTTTTTGACTAAGCAGTTAAAAAAGAGCTAAATAACGCATACTGTTTCTAATGAAAATAAATAAATAAATAATAAATCAAAATTTGTAAAAAAAATTTATAAAAGACAATTAAAAATCTAATGTATTGTAATCGATTTAAAATTATGTGTTATAAACCTTTTGACATTATTTGTTCTTCATTCAAAACTTGATATAGTAATAAAATTTCAAAGATCTTATAATTCTTGATGCATGTTTCTATGAATACGGAATTAATTTCAAAACTAGTTGAATGGCTCCAGAATTTTACTGAAATCATTAGAGTTTGACATCTATATTTATTATCTTATTATTTACATGATTATTTTCTTTATAGAACTACTCGTGACCACAAACGATCTTCACACATTTCAAGGTCTTTACGCGCGCTTGTATACATGCAGTTCGAATTTAGCAGAACATATGTCTTTTATATGTTGCTGCATATACTTAAAACCAGATGACAAAAATGTTTATATAAAAGTGTATAGTCACTTATTCAAACCAAATTTCTTAGCAATTTTACTTTATAAAATAATAAACTCCGATTATATTAAATATAGATGGCATTTTTAATTACGGTCTCACGAGCGCACGTGCCACTGACGATCTTTCAGCAGACGATACAACTAATGAAATTAATTACAAATTAAAATCAGTTTCAGGACCATTTCACGATGACATAGGCCATTTTGATTTAATGACGATGTAGTGGTCACTACAATAACAAAATTAGTGAGTTACATGGACATTTATTGCTTAAAATTTCATGAAATGTCTCACTGGGACACTATATGGATTTTTGACATCTTCAAAGTCCCGAATCAATAAGTTATCGAGCGTCGCCTCTATTGAAAAGATTATGAAATTAAAAATAAATAAAATAAAATTATAATATATTAAGTTTTTTTTTGTCGTAAAACGGAACGGAAGAGTTAGGCATGGTGTATCAACTGCAAAACAAAATTTAAAAGGTTAAAGGATCAGTGCTTTCATACTTGTTTCAGCAAAGTCCCGCGGCAAAGCCTTCAACAGGGAACAAATTATCAAACTGTATGTTGTAATTTTACTGAGTTCATTTCATGTTTTTTATTGCGGGGTAGGTTCCGTTGGTCTTTAGTTTTCTCTGTTCGTTTGTTCGTCTATTCGTCGATTTTGTTTGCCTCGGCGCTGCCAGTGTTTCTGAGTTTTGAATGAGTCATGATATCTTGGGTTAATAGATGATGTATTTATATAAATGCATAAGTCCAAGATGATATCTACTGCATGTGAATTTAATATCATTTTTAAAAATAATAACGAAAACTGAGTCTGAACAGATATCCCTTAACTGCCAATATACAAATGAAAGGTCTTCTAACATTTTTCGACAATTGAAGATCATTGAAGAGAGTGTCCAAACATCACTAAAATTGTTATTACAAAATACTAGTTAGCAATTATCCTGGTATTTCAAAATGTCTTATTTAACAGTTTCACTTTAAAACATTAACATTTATATTATAATGTTTTTCCTACGTTTATAACAATATAACCGAAAAGAAGATAATTTGAATTTAAGGAAGAATAGTAAAAATGCTTGTACTACTGTGCAGGTGTGTTCCGTCAATATAATTGCAAAACAGTTACGTCACCCTTTTAGTGCCGGAAATATTTCGTTTCAACAATGACGTAAAAATTTACTTAAAATTTTGTTCTAACCGCAAATCTTACTTATATTACGGATTAACGGAAATCCTTTCAATTGTCAATTAGTGCCACAATACATTTTATTAACAATTTTAAATCAGATTTATGTTTTTGCACGTGACCCTTTTCGACCGTCAGTTTAATTGACTCTCAGAATTTCAAAGCCATGAAGATTCTCCCTATTAAAAGTCTATAATTTCAAGCGTGACTCCTTTCTCTCACAGGTGCGCTGTAGGTCGACTAAAATACATACTAATATAAAGAATTGTTTCACAAAGTTTACATTTAATTAATTTGAAATACACGTATTTTTTGGCAATCAATGGCAAACTATGACAACGATGCCAAAATATTTACAAATAATGAAAATGACAGACCGCGTGTTATACGTATCAAAACCTGGCTTTCTGTGTGATCGTAATCTATTACTGAAAATGCACTTTCTAGATAACGTATCTTTTAATCTGGTACTGAATTTAATTGTGCAAATAAAGTGAAATGTTCTTCAAAGTTACAACGGTTTGATGGCTTTACAGGTGGCCACGTTGAACTTTAAAAATCAAGAAGGACGACTTAGTTCACCTTAAAGTTATTTTACTCCACAGATTTTTTCAAAAATCGATCGGTTCTGAAATCGGTAGTTTTGCAGCTTCACTGTAATATGTATTTTCAGATCGTAACAAAACAATGTGGTATTGTTGAAAAGAAATTGAGAATGGAAATGGGGAATGTGTCAAAGAGAAAACAACCTGACCAAAGAGCAGACAACAGCCTAAGGCCACCAATGGGTCTTTAACAAGCTAGAAAATCCCGCACCCGGAGGCGGACTTCAGCTGGCCCAAACAAATATGTGTGTCTACAAATTATTTAAAATTTTCTAGATCTGGTTCAATATCATAATTTTTATATATATTTAGATTTTGGCAAAAGTTGTAACTGTGGCAGGTTTATTTACGATGTCTGCATGGTTTCTCACATGCAAGGGTTGAAGTACCCTACTATTCGAAAGTTGTATTAAACTTTTATTGGAATTATATATACATGTGAAAATATTAAATCTAATACGTGTACAATACTTTTTTTTTTTTTTTTATCTATGCTATCAAAATGTTTCTGAATACAATTTTGTATCGCAAAATAAATAAAAAAAGTTTTTTTTTTACAGTAATTGCAAATCCTGGCAATTTAATTTATATCTGAAAATCAAAACATCTTTATTGATTTTTGGTTCATCATGTCTTCCTTTTCATTCTTTGTCTAATGGCTCTATCCAAAATCTTTTTAAAAGTCATCAAAATTACAGCTGTGAGATGTATATTGAGGTAAATAAAAATAAAAACCATGCATGCCAAAATGTTGTTTAAAGCTATGTGTACACACTAGACGTGCAGATACTGATTCGAAAAGTAATAAAGTGTCTCCCTGTGAAATTAAAATTGTGTAAAGGGGTCCTAGATCTACTATTCAATGCATTAAAAAAATCACGTCATTTCAATGGATCGATTGTTGGTTTAATACTGGAAGTCCAGTGGCAACTATTTCAAACACGTTCAGAATGTCGAGGACAAAAAACACCAATTTTATATCAATTATATTATAAGTTATAATATATATGTTGTGTACAAGTTATCATTTTGTACAAATTATAATTTGTACAAAAATATTGTACAAATTATAATTTGTACAAATTATAATTTGTACAAAAATATTGTACAAATTATAATTTGTATTTTGACTTTGTACAAATTATAATTTGTACAAAACGTGCCTGTACAAATTACAATTTGTACAAAATTTGACCAAAATTCACTTATAACTTGTACAACAGTTATAACTAGTATCTCAATTGTTTGTAAAACAATTGAAAGGTCTTTCCTGTAAAAGTGATGTTTTCGTAATGTACTTTGTATGACCTTTCGTTTGATATACGACAAGGATACCTTTTGAAACTTTTCGCGTCTTACACTTAATGACCTCATCCGCCTACATTTTTGAGATCGGAAGTATGAAATATGTAACACAGGGTAGATGAGCTTTCATTTGATATGCGACAACGCCATGTTCTAAAAAGTTTGATTTTTGCACTTAATAACCCCATCCAACCAATTTTTGGATGTTAAGAATTTGATATTTCAAATGATGACCTTTCATTTGATATACAACAACCCGATCGTAAAAGAAAATTTATTTTTTGCACTCAATGACCCCATCCAACCAATTTTTGGGGGATGTCAATTTGAAAATTCAAATGTACGCTTTATGTTCTTCTGTAAGTATGCAGCAAACTCTTTTTGTTTTTTTAATATGCAAGCTTGAAATTGCAGCGTAATTTTTTTTTGCACTTGGTGACCTTTGACCTTGGGTGCAAATTAAAGGTCACATGAACTTAAGATTATTGGTGTAGGTCCCAAGTCTTTACGACATCCGGTTCTCGAGATACAATTTTTCAAAAATTGTGTATATTTTTTCAAGGGAAATAACTTCTTATAAGGGTTAACAACAAAATGATTGTATATTTTTATTATCATTGCCATCTGGTCTTGTACATGTTGCCGTTTTCAAATCGATTCTATCTTAAACACTTTTTGAGAAAAATGTAAAAGAAAGAAATTGCTTCAAGGGGACGTAACTCTCATAGGGAATGATGAAATCCTTAGCAGCCTCATTTGATATCACATCATGATGAGATCTAATTTTTTTTAAAATAAAGTCACGATATCTTTTAAAACAACGAGGGGGGGCTATGTCGAAAAAAAACAATAAAAGGGAGATAACTTCTAAAGGGGATGATGAAATCCTACACAGCCTCATCTGGTAATACTTCATGATGAGGTCTACCGATGGTCCATATTTGGTCTTGATAACTCCAATAGAAACGAGGGGTGGCCACATCATGACCTTTCATTTGATATACAACAACCCTATCGTAAAAGAAAATATATGTTTTGCACTCAATGACCCCTACCAACCATTTTTTTCTGGACGTCAATTTGAAATTTGAAATGTACTCTTTATGTTCTTTCATTTGATATGCGACAACCTTACCATCTGATAAATTTGAATTTTTGCACTAAATGACCCCACCCTTCCCCCTTGGATGAAAAAAGGGTTTACAATTTTCATTTTTAAGCAGAGTTTAGTAAGACCTTCAATTTGATATATTAGATGACCCCATTTGACAAAGAGCCAAAAATGATGCAATATCAACTATATAAATAGAACTTATGATACTCACAAAGTCAATGCAAAACTTGAAAATTTCAATTTGATTTTTTGGGTGTTTTTTTTCAATGGAATGTTTTTGGTATTTGGTTAAACATGTAACTATGTTAACCTCTTCACTTTCTTAAAAATTTTAAGTGGTAAACTGTTGTTGATTCAGAAATATTTGCCGCTGTTCGCAAAATTTCAAACTGAATTATCTCTAAAACGACAATAGATATCTCAAATCTGTTGAATGGTATTTGATCTACAATTAAAGCACAACATTATAGAAGAAGAATTTGGAGGATTTCAAAGTTCACCAAGGTCACAATTAATCATCAAGTATATGATGCAATACAAAACTTGAGAACCGGTAGTCGTGGAGACATGAGACTACCACCATTCAACTCAGGACCACTTGACCTTTCAAATATCAAAAGGTCAAGGTCATAGTATAATTTGAAGGTCAAGGTGAAATTTCATCATGACCTGACATTGACCTTAAATTGACGGTCTTGAATTACTGATCATCTTTGCAGTTTATAGTAGGTTGATATCTGTTACCTTTAAAAAGATATACACAAAATACTATACTTTTAAGAATCATCCCTTTGTAACTTTTGAACAGACAGTCGGACATTTATGGACTGATCATATAAAATGTAGAGCTCGTCAAGAGGAACATTGTATACGCTGTATGTATGCAGCAAAGTCTTATCGTTTTCCTAATATGTAAGCTTGAAATTGCAGCGTAATTTGTTTTTGCACTCAGTGACCTTTGACCTTGACTTCATATGAAAGGTCACATGAATTTAAGATTATTGGTGAAGGTCCCAAGTCTCTACGACTTCTGGTTCTCGAAATACAATTTTTCAAAAAATTATGTACAATTGTTCAAGGGGAATAACTCCTTATACGGGTTAATAACAAATGATTGTACATGTTCATTAATATTGCCATCTGTTCCTGTACATGTTGCCGTTTTCAAATCGATTCTATCTCGTATACTTTTTGAGAAAAATGCACAGGAAAGAAATTATTTCAAGGGGATATAACTCTCATAGGGGACGATGAAATCCTATTCAGCCTCATATGGTAATACATCATGATGAGATTAGCATTATATCCAATTAAGGTCATGATATCTTTAAAACCAACGAGGGAGGGCCATGTTGAAAAAAATCAATAAAAGGGAGATAACTCCTAAAGGGGATGATGAAATCCTTAACAAGGTCATTTGGTAATACATCTTGGTGAGGTCTAGCGATGGTCCATATTTGGTCTTAATAACTTCAACAGAAACAAGAGGCGGGCATGTCAAAAAAATGTTGGAAGAAAAAAAAGAAAAAAAAAAAGAAAAAGAAAAAAAAACATTAGAAAAACAATAAGGTCTTTCCTTTGTAGAGGAAAGACCTTAAATATGAATTTTGGTGAAAAATGCATTGATTCACACGATAGAATTGTAATTAACTGACCACACACTAAACTTAATTAACAAAATGCAAAAGGCAGATTGATCTTCGAAATTTTTGAGAGAAAAAAAGTAAACAAATAGGATTTTTATACAAATTTTTAATACATAAACTACTTTTTCTTAAAAAAAAGGAGATCATTCAATAGTACTGCTTGATTAGTTCTTATCGTTATTTTGAGGATTTTTGTTTTATTTAGATAGTTTGCAAAAACGATTATATTTGTAAAATTTGATATTTTGTATCGTGAAAGATCGTGTATAGCATTTTGATGATCGTGAAAAGGATCTCAAAAGATATGTTGCCACTTATTCGTTATTTCAAAAAGTCCATGAAAACAATCAAATCTTTCTTTAAACAAGTTATAGTTTATATTTGTAATTGGTACATCAAAAGATTGGATGTATATGACTTATTCAGCTTCACTTTTGTTTGTGAAAAGGTTGATGGTTTAATGCCATTTGGGTTTGATGATTTTATAATACTACACCAACTATAAAATAAAAGTCTGTCTGTCTGTTCTGCATACGTTTAATGTTTTTTTTCAAGCTTAGATTGTCTCAACTGATTTCCGTTAAGTTTGATATTTATAAAACAAAGATCCTTGTTGAAAAAAAAACATTGATAAAAAAACGGCAGAAAAACAACTGACATATTCCTGACTTTAGCATAGTCATATTCCTTAACCAAATGGGGTGTTTAATCTCGCTTTCTTTCTTGGATATTTATTTGTCTAAAAGTCCAACTGAAGCAGTGAAATACACATGTTTATTCACAGCAACGGTTCTTGAGCTTCAACGTTCGCTATGTGAAGCAGTTTAAATGCCAGTAAAACAGGTCGTCATCGATTTGAGAGTGAAAAGATGGTTTGTAATACCTGATTCCATAAATCACTAGATCAACTGCTCAAACGAATGATAAAAAAACTAATATTTGATTTTGTAACTTAGGTGTACTGTGTGGTCATTTTATAGCATTTCAATAATGTGTATTGATGCTTTTTTCACCAAAATCCATATGATAAATAATTGTACAAGTTATAAGTGAATTTTTGTCCATTTTTGTACAAATTGTAATTTGTATAAAATGATAACTTGTACACAACATACATACCCCTTGACATACAAACTAATTCCTTTTGTCATAGAATGTCCACTGGTGCAAACTTTTACCAAACATAACTTCATACAAAATTTTACTCTAGCTGGTATCTCTTAAGATTTTTGTGATTTTACTTTTTAATTGTGAAGATGCTTCTGTAAAAGTTAACTAAAATTCTAGGTATAAATTTATTTTAATAAACCAACCATGACTTTATTTTAATGTAAGTGCAAAATAAAATTTAGAATGGAAATGGGGAATGTGCCAAAGAGACAACAACCAGACCATAGAGCAGACAACAGCAGAAGGTCACCAACAGGTCTTCAATGCAACGAGAAATTCTCGCACCCGGAGGCGTCCTTCAGCTGGCCCCTAAACAAATATATACTGGTTCAGGGATAATGTACACCATACTAAACTCCAAATTGTACACAAGAAACTAAAAGTTAAAATAATACAAGACTAACAAAGGCCAGAGGCTCCTGACTTGGGACAGGCGCAAAAATGCGGCAGGGTTAAACATGTTTGTGAATTCTCAACCCTCCCCCTATACCTCTAACAATACGCACATTAAAATTCAGTTCAAGAGAAGTCCGAGTCTGATGTCAGAAGATGTAACCAAAGAAAATAAACAAAATGACAATAATACATAAATAACATCAGACTACTAGCAGTTAGTCTATTTATCTGTAAAATACGGAAGAATACAATACATTAATTCAAAATGTTTGCTCTGGCTAGCTGTGGTCTCCTGGTAATTAAAAAGAATCTGTCCAAGTTTCATAAAAATACCATGAAGATTCGACAAAGTCATTGACGCCCAAAATAACTTTACACTTGTAGAATCATAACTTACTGTTGGAAGACAATTTAATTTTGAAAGACCATTAAATAAAATAAACAGTCCGAGTGCAGTCTAAACATTTGATGATTGCAGCTTGATATTTCTGTTAAATTTATTTACAACTTCTTTAGACCATTTAGAATGTATGTTAGACATAGATCTCTCTGTCATTGAAGAATGTAACTTGCATCTCCTTTCATTTTTGTAGAAAGAGCTTTTGGTTGTTCAGCGATAAATATTACACACCTTTACACGTTTTCATGTTCAATGAAAAATCCTGCTTTCTAGAAAGTGATCCAACTGCATTGGCGGATCCAGGGGGGGGGGGGGGGGGGGGGTTTGGGTTCCAGGGGGAGTTCCAGGGGTTGGAACCCCCCTTTTTTTGGCCGATCAATGCATTTGAATGGGGACATATAGTTAGAACCCCCCCCCCCCTTTTGTCCTGGGTTGGGAACACCCCCTTTTTAAAATGGCTGGATCCGCCCCTGAACTGAGTTATTTTTTTTAACATGGTAGAAAAGATTCTTAGTCTAATTAGCTCTTGATCTTTTATTTCATTATTAAATGCTGTTATTATTTAGTTTAAAATTCTCTCATCCTTTTGAAAAATGAAATATTGCTACAGTTAATTCAACAAGAAACCAAAAAGGAAATTAAATTGAAATTTGTTTCAGAGTACTCATTTACAAAGTGCCCTCTTTCAAATTTATCACTTGCTTTTACAGTTTTAAAGCATTTTTAACTTCAATAAATATATTACAAGTATGTTTCATTATAATACGTTATTCTGATTGGCTACACTATAATCTCGTGTTATTCCTTAATCAACTTCATTACACAATAAAATTTATCATTCATGATGACACAAGGGGCGCATTGCATTTGCGCCAATTTAAAAAAAATCCAATCTTTCATTTGCATAAAAATGTTATATTTCATTTGCGCCAAATAAAAAAAACTTCATTTGCGCCATTTCACAGGTAATTCAAATAAAATATATCCGAACAGTTGAATATTCTTTGCTGTATCTTGAATAAGATTTGTTTTTACAGTGTTTCTCCTGAATGATTGTTCATACTAATTTCTAATACATAACTGAGGTTTAAAGTTATAAAATGCTTATATGCTTGAGGTGTATAGATGGACATTGTCAGTTCAGAGTCCAATAGAGGAAATAAGTCTGTATTTTTTATGATCACACATACGGTATATAGCTTATCATATGCATCATATTAAAAATCGTTTAGCTGTTCCATAAAACTTGCAAAGCCAGAATAACAACTGATATGGACAAAATTATAACTTTACTATAGTGTATAATGCATACAACTGTCTTGCAATTTTACTACTTTTTAAATATGTTCAAAGTAACAAAACTGTGTTTCAACGAAGTTTTAACATACCTTGTGTATGATTTTAGATGACTGAATTCTAAGGAATATGTTTTATTATTTAGATTTTTATCTATTTTTTAAAGTGTTTTCTGAAAAAAAAAAAAAAAATTCTATTTACTTTTATTTACCTGTATTATTGGCGCAGATGAAAAGTTTTATTTTTGGCGTAAATGAAAGATTTTTTTGGCGCAAATGAAATGACAAGTGGCGCAAAAGCAAAGCACCGTACACAAGGTCCCATAATAAAGTGCACAGGAAAATTAAATAAAAACTTGATAAAAATCGTGTTTTCATGACCCTAGCTAAAAAATGTAATTATAAGAATTGAATGCTTCTTTTTGTAACTTCATAGGGTTGTAAAAGCCTTGACTGTGCTCACATTTTTAGAATGAAGCACTTCATACAAAATGTAATTCGGTCAACGCTTTTACACCCTAATAAAGTTACAAAAAGAAGTATTCAATTAATAGATAACCTATAGTAATAGTTCTGGCAACATCAATGATGACAGAAATTTCTGTCCATGTATTACTTTCTATGTTATTATTTGTCCTTTTTTTCTATTCTTATAATATTTTTTTCACTTTTTCTATTTTTTATCCTTTTTTCTTTATTTTTTTTCTTTTTTTAATCTATTCTTCCCCCCCCCCCCCCCCCCCATTTGTCTGTAGTCTTGGACCCAATATCCTCCTATTCTGTGGACCCCATCTATATCCTCAACAAATGTAGTAGCACTATCAAATATGAATTCAAGGAGGGTGAACTTTCATAAGCAATCACAAACCAGTAACAAACAAAATAAACAATATCTGTAGAATTTAAATATTGCACTTTATTAACAAATATAATTTAATAGGCAACAATAAGTTAATGGTCCAGTAAAAATGTCTATAGACTGGAAATTATTTCATATAACAAGTAATGTGTATATAATTAATTAAAGTTCATTATAAAATACTGTAAAAAATAATTCAAAAATTAAACATGTTAAATGAGCAAATGAATTTCTATTCAATAGAGAAGCTCAAACATTCCTGGCAACTTCTTAAAATCTCCTCCTGGGATTGTCAGCAAAAGACACCCTTAAAAATGTTATTTTTGTTTAACCTAACATTTGAGTGATTTGAATGACTAAACATGTGCTTAAATACCATTTTTATTCTTCCAATGCCTGTTCTGAGGTATCCAGATTTTTAATGGAGGATTTTTATGATTTATGTTATTAAAATTGAGAAAATATGCAGGTCTGGTTTGTCACGTTTATTATTTTGTGGAACAAATGATATCCTATGAAAATATTCACCTTTCTATGTAAATATTATTGTTTTTTATTTTAAATCACATTTATTTTTGATTTGGTTAAATTTTCTCAAGTGCTGTTAGTTTTAGATAAAGGGGAACAATTCAATTATATTAAAGAGTAAAATCCAGAATAAAAATACAATTTAGAAATATTGACTATAGTCAATTTAGGGTTTCAAGAAATATTTAAAAATAAGTCAATATGGAATTGAACCATTTTCACATGGTCAATATTCATTAAAAAAAATAATTCAAGAAAGGAGTCTTCTTTCAATAACACAGTCAATAATTAAGGTTCTAGCAAAGAAAAATTTTAGACAAAGGGGGAATAATTCAAAAATTGTAAGATATAAAATCCATAATTCTTCCCTAAAAAAAATAATAAGGCAATATTAGATTTCAAGTATTTCTCTGTTGTTATTCTCTATAAAAAAAATCAGTACAAAATTTTTGAAATGTTTACAATTAAATGTCATAGACATAATACATTGCTCATAAAAAAAGATGGAATGTTTTGTAAAAAATCTTCACCAAAACATGCTTATTAAAACAGTCAAAAGGTTAAGGTCAACAAAAACATATGATTCAATACATTATTTAAAATTTCCTCATTGGTCATTGTTAAGTTAAGAATGATTCAACACTCACTATTTTGACTATAATATTGCTATAAAAATTGCTATTTTTGGTCCCATAATTTCATTTTCCTGCATAATTTTTTGGTGGGATTAGGACATTGCAGCAGTATCAATTTTGGTATGAAATCAGAGTTAAAAATAGCTATATATGAAAGTTTTAAGAATCCCCAGTTAGCGAAAATAATGGTTAACAAATATTTGAGGAACTGTCCAGTGTCAGTACTGTTTTTCTTTCAATCTTCTAACAATATTTGTTAACTATTCGTGGAAGAAAATTCAACTAGACACATGATGAAACATCTCTTCTCTGTTCTGCCACAAATCAATCATCACCCTGAAAAAACAAGATAATATCAATAAATACTCTTTTCACTTCACCTGTATGAAATAAAAATGTTCACATATGTTTCACCCTCAATAACTGAGGACTTATATAGTGATCTTCTTATGTTCAGTGGACCGTAAATTTGGGGTCAAAACTCTTAATTTGGCATTAAAATTAGAAAGATCATATCATAGGGAACATGTGTACTAAGTTTCAAGTGGATTGGACTTCAACTTCATCAAAAACTACGTTGACCAAAAACTTTAACCTGAAAGTGGGACGAATGGAAGGACAGACTGACGAACAGACGAACGAATGGAAAGACGAACAAACAAACCCACAGACCAGAAAACATAATGCCCCTCTACTATTGTATGTGGGGCATAAAAATAAAAAAGAGTTTAAGCCTGATTATTAATTTTTGTATGTGACTATTAAGAGGGAGATAACTCTGTAAAAACCAGTGGAACATTTTAATCATGTTAATCATGTTTTATTGAAAGTAAATATCAAGCTTCTAATGATCAAAAGATTGTCAAACTGCTTAATATTTAATGAAAAATTTCGGATAAAGTTTATGGCTCTAGTTTTTTGAAATTTTTATATTTTTGTCAAAATTTAATGAAAATAAAACGAGCCAAATTAATTTTATTCAAGGTTTTTGGTACCACCTTAAAGAAATACAAATGTATAAACCAACAGTTAAACCAACTCTTGAAATCTAATGACTTACCCATTCATCATCGTCAACACCTTCTGCTAAATCTTGTGGTAAGGGTGATTCTTTTATTTCTAACTTCTTTGTCACTGCATCAAGAAGCTACAATAAGTATAGAAGTTTTATCATCACTCAATGATAGATATAGATCTTTTTATAATTTGTCATTTAAATAAAATTAAATGATCTGGTTCTGATATCCCCTCACAATAATAGCAGCTTCTACTTTAAAAAAAAATAGAAAAAAAAGTAATCTGAATCCATGTTTGAATTTCCATCTTTTTCAAAAAGAGGAGACAACTCTATGTGAAAATTCCAGTAAGCTCCCATAATGCAATACTTCAACTGTTTCAAATTCAAAATGAATTCTGTATCTAGTTGATAACATTCACAAACCATAAGGAAAGGCATTCATTATACTAGTTTGTATAAAAAATTTGTAAGGGTTCTGCGGAACCTAGTGTCTCGCCTACTTTTGCTGTAAATCGCAGGCTTAACAAAAATGAGGAAAAAAATCAATAACAATATTCCTCTTGATACTATCTTTTGATTGTAAGAAGCTTCTGTCCAAGTTTGGTAAAAATCCAGGATAGTTTATGGATCTAATAAATGTTTTAAAAACTTTTAACTGCAGACTGTATGTAATGTTAACTGGAAGAAAAACTAAGTCCATTTATAAGTAAAATACAGATACACAGGTACAAAATATTAACAAAATTTCCTTCTAGATACTAGCTTTTGATCATAAACAAGCTTCTGTCCAAGTTTGGTACAAATTAAAAATAGTATAAGAAATTAAGTTATTATTTTTTTTTAAAATTTAACCACAGAGTGCATGAATGAATGTGTTGTTTCCTGGCAGAAAATCTAAGTCCATTTAAAAGTAAAATACGAAAACAATGAATTTATTTTTTTACAAAATTTACTTCTGGATACTATCTTATGATCATAAACAAGCTTCTGTCCAAGTTTGATGCAAACCCAGGATAGTTTGAGAAAGTTATTAAAATTTTAAAAACTTTAACCACAGAGTGAATGTAATGTTTCCCCGCATAAAAACTAAGTCCATTTATAAGTAAAATACAGAAAAAAGGAATTTTATTTTTGCAAACTTTACTTCTGGATACTATCTTATGATCATAAACAAGCTTCTGTCCAAGTTTGGTAGAAATCCAGTATAGTTTTAGAAAGTTATTAAAATTTTAAAAACTTTAACCACAGAGTGAATGTAATGTTTCCCCGCAGAAAAACTAAGTCCATTTATATATAAAATACAGAAAAAATGGAATTTTATTTTTACAAAATTTACTTCTGGACACTATCTTATGATCCTAAACAAGCTTCTGTCCAAGTGTGGTAGAAATCCAGTATAGTTTAAGAAAGTTATTAAAATTTCAAAAACTTTAACCACAGAGTGAATATTTGTGGACGCCGCCGCGAACGACGACGGAATGTAGGATCGCTTAGTCTCGCTTTTTCTACTAAAGTCGAAGGCTCAACAAAAAGAAGCCATTGTATTAATGTCTGGTTTTACTTTTAAAAACAATTGATCCCTAATTTTTAATGACTGAAAATTGTGAAAATTTATCAATTCAAGTTTTAAAATCCTATAATGTGGATTCATTAATTATTGTGGTTTTCAATTTTTTATGGACCAAGAAAATTTGAATGTTTCACAGATATTTTGATTTCCTGATTTAACAAATGTCTTCATACAAGCCTGTAAAAAAATTGTACTTTATTCAACTCCATTGGTTCTTAGCTTTTTTAAAAATACTCAGTGTTGACAGTTCCTGATGAAGGTAATTCCAGGAAAAGGCTTCCGACACATGAAATTCATAACCTGTTGTTTTCATTTTTGCATCTGCATCCAAGAAATTGGTATCTGGCCACAAATATTAATGAATGGTCAGTAAATACAAGATTTGAAATCATATTTTTTTACCTCTTCTTTCTTTTGTTCATCACTTTTGTATGTATCAGGATTAAAACTTTCATATTTCCTCTCTTTTGGAGCCTCTACAGGTGCCTCACTTACTACAACAAAATAGTTTAATAATATATTAATTGCAGAAAATTATAAAGAAATAGCAGATAGATTGTTGTAGAAATTTTTAGGAATCTTATAAAATTTTGAAAACCACCCTATAGATGACAGTCAACCAATTAATTTTGCAACTATTATGAGTATAAAAATGACAGTAGATATTGGTATGAAAGTCTTGAAAAACAGGGAACTTCTATTTAATCAATACATAACTTTTTTTAAAGAAAATTGTCTTTAAGTTGCCTAGAAAGGGCTAAAAGCAGAATGGGTTAACACTAGTAATTTTTGAATTCCTTTATAGCTTGCTGTGAAGTGTGAGCAAGGCTTTGTGTTGTACTTTGAACTATAATGGTTTACTTTTACAAATTTTGACTTGGATGAGAGAGTTTTCTCATTGGCACTCATACCGCATCTTCTTATATCAAATAAACAAAATTCTATAAGCCTTACATGGTTTCATATCCTTTGGTCTCAGACTGACAGTTCTTGGAGGAGTATTGGCCCCTGACAACCACTCTGTACTTGTCATAACTGGTTTGTCTATTACTTTGGTATCAGGGAAGACATCATCTTGGAAATATTCAGTCTAAAGAGTAAAATTAGAAAATCAAAAACCTGTAAGGTGGTACCCAACACTTTCACTAAAATTAATTTGGCTCGTTTAATTTTCATAAAATTTTGACAAAGTATTAACTTTGACCCTTTGACAAAAAAATAAGAATTTAAAAAATTTTGAACCAACCGTTTAGTAAGAAAATTTACACTGGTTATATAGCAATTTGACAAACACCAATTTTGATCATTGAGAAGCTTAATATTCCTTTTACAACACAACGTAATTAAAACGTTTAGCTGACTTTACAGAGTTATCTCCCTGTAGTGTTAGGTACCACCTTAAATCAGGAACATAAATCAAAGAGGCACATAAGGGTTAAATTTGTTCCACATGTAACTAAATAGTGGTACACATCATCCTAATTCCATTCAACTTTTTTGATGGTCATGGAACTGTACTCAAAACACCAAATCAAGTATTTTGTTTGCTTGAATTCAGAATTTGAGTACTATAATCAATTCTTATATTTTTCAAGGCAGGATAAAAGGAGCTGTGTTGTATGTGTCAACAAGACAGCAACCTAGGGAAACACATACAGCATTAGTTTCACTTGACCTTATATACGACTCAAATTCATATAATCTCTGAATAAATATAAATATATGCTATTGACTCACCTTAACTCTGGGTAGTGTAAAGGAAACTGGTTCAACAGTGTTATTTGTTAACCTCCAACCTTTAGCAAACTCTACTTTCTTTACATCACAGCATGTCTTGGGTAGGAATGATAGAGCCTGGTGGAGTCCGTCAAATTGGACTGGAGACAGTGGAAAGATGTGAGGATGTTCTGTGGATATCTCAAAACTGTGGACAACTCCATCACCCTGTTAAAAAAGAATAAATATACAACTGTAGAATAATTTATTTTCATGGGAAATAATTTTCATGGATAGAGGAAAAATAGTATATTCATGGATATTTGATAAAATGCTTTTGCTAAGGTCTGAATACCAACATATATAGAAAATAGAGGAAAAATAGTATCTTCATGGATATTTGATAAAATGCTTTTGCTAAGGTCTGAATACCAACATATAGAAAATGAATACTTTGTTGATCATTTGAATTCATAGTTCACCTATACCCAGGACATCCTCAGTTGGGAAGAGGTTTTTTTTTTTTTTTTTTTATCAATTTCTTGTCTGTAAGATTGTAAATGTAACTTCAGGGTTCATTTCCAGTAAGGAAAAACATTGGAAATGACCACATCTGATTTGCATATATATTTTTGCTTCCACTCTTCATGATATACAATATAAAATTTTGATTTAAACATGAAGGAAAGGGTTTGGTGTTTAATATATTAATACTGCTGACTTTTATGACTTGACCTAAATCATCCCTTGAAAGATTACTTTATAGTGCACAAGGCAAATAGTCTTAGATGTGTCCATAAAATGTCCCTGGGATGATTTACTACTAACTTTTACTGTTACAAACATATAGCCGTCAACTACATAGTCTGGTATCCAGTTTACTACTAACCCTTCCTGTTACAAACAGTGTTTTACTATCATCATCATAGTAGGGCACCAGTACTGCAGGATTAAAATCTAACTGATGAATGTACAGAGGAGATTCCAATTTATCTACATCATAAACGTATAGCTGTCTGCTGCATAGTCTGAAATAAATAAAAGATATATTAAATTCCGTTTTTCTTAAAAACATTTTTCGTCATCAAGAAATGATACAAAAATAAATTAAAATTCTCAGAATAATTTTCAATTTCTTTTTCTTTTTTCATTAAATATTAATCTTCTACAAAGATGTTCTTTCTTCTATTGCTTAATGATTGGAATGTTCTTGTCTTGAATATGCATTTAATTCAGCTTGTTAGTTGCAAGCGAATTGTGTTCTTACTAACACAAAGGTTCCTGGTTCGATTCCCGTTTGGGATGAAAATTTCAGGAACTCAATTTTCGGCTCTCCCTTGACACCATCTGCGAGTATGGTCTTGAGAAAACGATGATAGTCCGTCGGAAGGGGACGATATATGGCTGACCCGTGTTAAGAGAGAGCCATATCTCTTGCACGTTAAAGACACCCTTGTAGATTTCGAAAAAGAGTAGGCTAATGCCGCTACAAGGCAGCACTTGCACCCGCAAAGTGGAGAGGGATTAATATAAGTTGCAAAACTTGTTTCCCAATCTACTATAAATAAATATGTTTGAATTTAAATTAAATTGTGTTCTTAGATTTTTTTTTTATGTCATCTTGGTAAACAGTGAAATATGAAATACCTTCTTGTTTCTAGAAAATAGAGCATTACATCCATACACTTTCTATAATTTCAGATAATTTCAGACAGCATTACATTACCATGATGCTCAGGGATAAACACTGCCAGTTGGATTGGTATAGGTAAACCAAAATTGTTAGCTATCAACAATCTACAAATTTCTTTACTTTATATGCAGGCTTTTTCATGACCACGCAATCAAATACCCACAAGAATAAAAGTGTTCCTCAAAAAATGAAAGTTGTCAATATATGAATGCTTTCTTTTGTTACATTTTTTCCAAATTTTCTTTTAAAATGCAATAATAACAAGATACAAACTTACTTGTCAAATCCAGTTATAACCAGATATTTCCCGTTTAATGCCCAAACAACTCTGGCTCCTCTTGGTCCATCTGGTCCTTCTCCTTCCTGGAATGTGGAAAAGTTTGAATTTGTTTTATTTTATCTACACTTCTGTGTTGACTTCTATTATCGTCATGTTTCTAAATTAATTGTTAACAATACCGGGTAATGTAAATTGACCGAAATACTGTGGTAGTCCTGAATGCTCTTCAACTTTGTACTTTGTTTTGCCTTTTAACTTTTTAAATAATTAGCATGGTATCTTTCATGAATTATTCTTTCTCTACAAGCATTTATTCAGAAGCTTTTGACCTCGATCTGCGCCTTGATCCGGATAGGTAGATTCATAAAAGTTGTGATTTTAGCCTGAAATTTCAAGTCTCTCAAATATATGTACATTGTATATATTTTGGTCAGGGAGTGTGGAAAATTTTTGCAAGAGAGAAGTAAACCTTTGAAATGCATAGAAATTACAAAAATTACATAAATGTGTCAGGGTTTTAAAAATTTACACTCTCATTTTGAAATTTTTATATGACTTGAACAGAATTTATCTCAATATTGCAAAAACTAGTCAATTAAGATTTGGATCCCAATGCACTACCAAAATGTAGGGTTTCAAATTTAGAACCTCACTTTTCACAGGCTAGTGATACAGTAGTTTATTAGACCACTTCTATACAGAGGCCCTCAGTATAATTTGAAGATTAATGCAACAGATTTTTATAGTTTGTCGTACCTTTATGGCATCTGGTGACTTTCTTGGATCAAATATTCTGACTCTACCATCTTTACACACTGTGGCCAGGTATCTCCCATCAGGACTCCAGGCTACACAGAAAACCTACAAAGGGAGATAAACCACTCACTACTATTTTGTATGGATGATTAATCATATACTGTGATATCATTATTGATCATGGGATACAAATATGTATATATTTTGTGGGAACAGGTACTGGTGAATCACCAATTTAAATGTTTCAGAAATCAATTTTTTCTCTAGGCTTATATGCAAATAAAACAAGAATGTGTCCCAGTACACCGATGCCCCATCATTTTCTATGTTCAGTGGACTGTGAAAATGGGGAATTTTGACATTAAAATTAGGAAGATCATAACATAAGGAACATGTGTACTCAGTTTCAAGTTGATTGGATTTCAACTTTAATATACGAATTGATAATATTAAACAATATACCTGATCCGGATGTGTTGTGAGCTGTAGTTTTTCCTTGCCTTCAGTTAAATCCCATATTCTAACAGTAAAGTCATAAGCTGATGAAACAAGTATATCACTGGCTAATGGATGGAATCTGACAAAATACAGCTTCTCTGTGTGTCCTACAAATATTAAAAATAAAATTTAGAAGGAAAATGGGGAATATGTCAAAGAGAAAACAACCTGACCAATGAACAGCCAAAGGCCACCAATTGGTTTTCAATGTAGCGATAAAATCCACATCTGGGCCCTTAACATTCTATCATAAAATCATAAAATCAAATATCACCATGGTGGAAAGTATAGCACCAGGGTACTACATAGCCTTAAGGCCTTTGGGGAGAACACTGAACAATATAAGTCAAAGTTGGGAATATAAATTACAGAACTTGAAAGTCTGAATATTGATTGTTACCCCTAAGATACATGGAAGGTTCTGTAACTGTTTCTGCAAGTCCTCCCTCTGGTATGTTCCATATCCATACTTTAGCATCATCACATGCTGAAAAGTAAAGAAAATAGGTATACATTTAATCTTTAATCATTTATTTTAAGGAATAAAAGTTTAATTGATTGTTTATTATTCACTTAATATCCATTAGTAAATATACAATCATGTTCAGTTCAGAATGTACCTGTTTGGTTTTAATAGCCATTACTATTTATTGGTATAGATTTTTTTGTAATATTTTGGCTTTAAACATTACTGAAAAGACAATGAAATACCCATCTTGTGCAGTAAAACTGGTATTGTTATATATTAATTAGGACAAGAACAAATCAACATCATCTCACTAGAAGCAGGGCAGAAAATGTGGACATCACTATTGTTTAGAGGTCTAGAGTGTGAAGTCACTTGGCTCTGAATTTATTTTTACATATATACATTAATATAACACAAGGAACCTAACTAACATATGTGAGAAATGTCTTTGGGATGTGCAATTCTGTTATATTTTGATTCTGAGGTTGCCTACCTCTCTTAAATGTGTTGTTTTGTAAATCTACATTAAATTAAGTACAAAAAGGGGAAAAACACACCTTTTTTTCTATTGTAAGAATCATTTGTAACATTTCTTTCAAAATATTTCAACATTGAAAATATTTAGGTAATTTATTTTTAGAGACAGGTGCCTGAGGGAGAAGTGGGTAAACTAAAAAAAAAAACAAGAATGTGTCCCCAGTACACCGATGCCCCATCCGCACTATCATTTTCTGTGTTCATTGGACTGTGAAAATGGGGTATAATCTCTAATTTGGCATTAAAATTAGAAAGATCATATCATAGGGAACATCTGTACTAAGTTTCAAGTTGACTGGACTTCTACTTCATCGAAAACCAAAAATTTAACCTGAAGCGGGCCAAATAGACTAATGAACAGAAAATGAAGGAACGGAGGGACAGACGAACGAACGGAGGGACAGACAAACTAACGGACGCACAGACCAGAAATCATAATGACCATAAATGGGACATAAAATTCTCTACAGCCTGTCTTTATTATTGACTTTCAAATAACAGGTCCAAAGTTAAAACAATCACGTAATGCTTGTAGAACTTGGTTCCTGTCAGGGGATCATATTTTAGGTCTATGTCTAAAGAAGGGGAGGGAATATACAAATCTACATACACACAGCCAGTCTGCTATCATTGAATGGATCCCACACATAGTCAGTAGCTTTACTTTTATGTTGTAATACTGGAGTCCCAGTGTCTGCTAATCTTCCTGGTTTATTGAACTGTAAAAACAAGTACAAACAAATAATATGTTATCATGAGTAAAGGCAGTTGTGACAGTAACCTAATATCAAGAGCAAATAAATTAAAGAGTTGCGCTATAAGCACATGATACACCTGTTGCCCTTTTAGCTTGTCTTTGTGCTTTAAATGATTTTTTTTTACATTAATTAGGCTGTTAGTTTTCTCATTTGAATTGTTTTACATTTGTCATTTCAGGGTCTTTTATAGCTGACTGTTAATTACTGTGTTTTTCATTTTTTCTCGATTGGTTCAATTTTTTTGTGAATCAAAGAAAAACTATTTGTTTGTGGAAATTTGATTATTTATATTGATAACGTTGCCAATGTTTGCATATTAGCCTAAAGAAAATTTGAACTTTGTTGAACATTTAAATCTGTGGTTCACTTATACCCATGAATTCCATGAACAATAGTATCTCATGAAAGCTAATGAATTCACAGTATCTGCAACTGTATAAATAGTTTAACAATGAGGTAAAAACACCAAAGTTTATAGCATACCTACCTCTAGAACAGAGAGAAGGCCACCAGCTCCTTCCACTGGTACTACACATCTTGTTTGGTTAGCATAAAACATGTCACTTTCGCCTGGTACCCCATGATAAAGTTTTCGTATATTATCTATATGCAAACTTTTGTGTAGTGTGTGACCTTTCAGATATTTGAACTTTGATTGTCTAACAGCTGCAAATTAAAGATATCAATACATCAACAATTAGATAAATTTATGTTAGGCCAAATAAAAATATATGTGTGGTTCCAGTAACCCTACCGTCCCTACTTTTTCGGCTTAAAAATTGCCTACCCTAAAGATTTTATTGTCATTTTTAATTAAGCACTGTTAAAGTCAGAATGTTGCTCCCATAGACTCAATGTAAAAAAAAAACTTAAAATAAAAAAAAAATCCCTATGGTTTTAGAAAAGTTGCAGCTCAATAAAATTGGTCTCTTCTATCAGTAGTATAGGTACCACTGTATTGATTGAGATACAATACAACTTATCTCTATTTGGAAATATGTTCTATTTTACCACAGAATTTGCACCACTTGAACTATTATTGCATACAACAACCACTTTTCCATTGCAATGTCAGATATTTTTTAAATAGTCAAAATTTTAAGGAAATCTTTGATATGTCCAGTTATGGTGGACAAACAGGGATAAGTGTATAATGTACATTCAATACAGGAAAATTTCAATTTCAAAACTTTTTTTTATTTAAAATTTGAAATTTGTTAACAACAAACATGAATATAGCATGAACAATTTTTCAAAACAAAATAAACTTATCAAATTTTACCTGTAAATACTTTGGTGACAGGTTTATTAGCTGAAGTTAAGGCAGGGCTTTGTTCCTTAGGTGTGTCTGAACTTCTTTTGGTGGGTGTGCCAGCACTTTCCTTGGTGGGTGTGTCTGTAGTTACTTTAGTTGGTGTGGCTTGTTTTGGAATGACATTTGATGTATCTTTTCCTGAGATCTCTGGTTTTGAGGTTTGTGGAATGTCTTGGGTTTCTTGTATCACAGATTTGCTTGTTTCCTGTTGGAAAAATAAATACATCACACTTAACACACATATGAAAATTGATTAAAATGGCAAAAAATTATTGTGGAAAAACTATTCTTATTAAAAAATCTAACATTCAAAAAAACATTTATTCAAAACAAAAACAAAAATGCTTATTGTAGTGATTTAACTATTTTAAGATATTTTTTCTTATTTATAAATCAAACATTTGGATGTGAGTGTTCCTGTTGAGCGTAAATCCAGAAAAGCAGTTTGCATTTATATAGTGATTCTATTTCAATAAGCATTTATTTACAAAAATATGTAATGCTCATTTTTATAGTTTATGAATGAAAATACAGTTGTTTTAAACGCAATAGCTGTAAACCCAGTGAAAATCAAAAACATATTTTTTTTTCAATTAATCTCCCTTTAAAAAAAAAAAAATCTCCAAATAATATTGTTTTTATTACATCACTAAAGTCATTCTAACATATTCTGAAAATGTCGCTCCCTGTTACATTTATAACTGTTTTTTTTTTCTCATGTTTTTGTAGTTCTTCGCAATCTGTATTAGATATGTTTGTGTTTGCTTGACCCATATGGGTGTAATTTGCAAATAAAATTATAATTAGAATTAAAATGCTACCTTTGGTTTTGTAATCTCTTTGGTTTTACTGATGCTATTGGTCTGATTATCTCCCTTGCTGCCTATTGTCCTACTTCCTGTTTGCCTTTTCTTTCTCTTTGCTGGATCTAAACTTGTACATTGTACCTTTAAAAAAGTAAATTTACTATGTACATATAATATAATTTTGGATGTAACGCGTCTTCTGATTGGCTCATATCAGCCCATAGACATAATTTAGTCATGTGACCGTGACGTCATCAATGTTTTTTCATGGTTTTCTACGATTTAAAATGGAATTTAGAATTAAATTATAAGAAATGACTAATATTTTTTCTGTCTATTCGAAATAACATAAAAAATGTGGTGCACACTGTTAAATAACCCGCTACGCACGTTATTCAGTGTGCACCACATTTTTTTGTTATTTCTTCATAGACAGAAAAAATATTACCATCATTCCTTAAATAAATAATGATAAAATAAAATAGTAAATGGTTAATCTCTTTTATTCTAATCCTAAGACTTGTCATTAGAGCTGTTGCATAAAAACATACATAGGACCCAGGGTAAGGCAGCTTGAATTTGCCACTACAGGTGAGAACAAAATACAACGTTAAACATGCTTGAAAGTACGAGGACTCTAAATTTGCTCCTAAAGAAGGTTACTTTATTTTTAAGGACTCCTCTAGGTATAATAAAATGGAACAGCCCTTCACATATATGTGACTTAAAATTGTACACCCAATGATTTCGTTCTTGTATTTGTATAAATATTTGTAGATGAAATTGAAATTTCTAACTGCTAATGGTAATTTAAAATCAAAGTTTTTGGTAGGATTTGAATTGCCTTGTCTTCTCTATATTGTTTTCTAGTTGTTTGTATATTTGTTGTTTTTCTTTACTGTTATAGTATTAACATTCCTGACCTATATCTGATTGTCCCTATGGCATCTTTTGCCACTTTTTTTAAGACTACATGAGTTACCACTTGCCTAAACTGGTCCGCCGTTCTATCTAAAGCTTTGCACCGAAGGAACGGGTTGGAGCTACTGTCACATTGGCATTAATTGGATGAGTCTTACAAATTCAACGATTCGCTAATAAAATTGGCCAATTAAAGTGATAGGAAATTGACCTCAAGTGTTAATACAGCGATGCCGCAAAATAAACAAGTATCTGCTAATTTTACCACATGGTAGTAGCGCAGATAAATGACCAACGAGCATGATAACATGTTTTTGACAAACTGAGCCGGTATCTTTTATTCCCTTAAGAACTCAGTAGGGTAATAATTGTGCTAATTTTTCTTTGATTTGCTATCAGTATAATACATAATTAAACATAGCCCATGATGTACTAGTCTCATCGAATTATTAAATCCTGTGGTCAGAATTCTGACCACGGGATTTAGGCCATACCTGTTGTCAGTGTAGCGATAAGTGAACACAACAGGGGTCCAGTTTACCACTTGCCATACTTAAATGTACTGTTTTTATAAAACTGGTTGACTGTTACATGTATATCTTAATTAACATACCTGAGCATTTTGACCAGAGAACCAGTCATCAGTGGATAATGCTGGTTCCCCACAAGGTGTGTCTGGGAACAGATCGTCATGGAATTCTTTGTAAGACTGAAAAGAATTTACCAATCTTCATAAAATATGATGTTATAAATAAATACAAACAGGAAGATATATAAGGGCCTGGTAATAAAGGAATTGGGATAACTATAGAACCTTTATTGAATGTTTTTGACTAACAAAAACAAATGTTGAAATTGAATAAATAAGGCACATTTTGCCTGTTTCTGTGATAAGATTTAGCCAAACATCTAAGAACCAGCCTGTTCTTAAATGCAATTAAATTTTCATTCATAGAAATATTTTCTGCAATTCTTTTTCATGTGTAATCCTTACATCTTCAACCTGAATATATATCAAAATATTCTAACATCTAAATGCACTCACCTTTCTGGGTACTATATAGGGAGTAGGTAAAACATTTGACTTGGTCAATATCAGTATTCTGTTAACCTCCCCTGCCATTACATTTAATGCTAACTTAGGTACCAGTCCTGCTCCTTTTATCTGTTCAGTGGAGGCTACTGAATCTAAAAAAAATAATGAATTGGCAATTTCCCAATTAAAAAATTCTATAAATGTGTAACAAAACAATGTAAGAAACAATCTTGCTGAAAGACAATACGCTATTTACAATAAAAAATCTTAAGTAGTATAAGTTCAGTGGTTGTCTCCTAATTCTAATGCAATTTGTTTGTAACGATAGTTTTCATTGGACATTTACAAATATTTTGAAGGGGCAAATTCCACTTTCTACCAGTCCGTAACAGTAAGCCACCATTTTGAATTCTGCTAATCGCATTTTGTCTACAATGTATTTTTAAATTGATTAAATTGATGAAAAGATTAAAATTAAACTGATTTTTTTGTGGAATATAATTTCTCAAAAAATAAACAAGGTAGTCACATTTTGAGCTTCAAAATCTCCTTTTGATAAAAATGTACCAATCTAAAGTATAAGAAAGGTATAAATACGTCTAGAGTTTTATGTTTTACATCGTGAGTATACATATGACGTCAAATTGTTTAGTTGGTAAAGACATTGCGACAGTTTCACAGACTTTTTCATTTATGCCATTTTATGCCAAAATATTTATCATATGGTTTATATTTTAATATGCAAGTTTCGCAGATTGTAGTTTGTTGATGTGGTTCATATTAAGTATTTCTTGTTTCTCGTTTAAAAAAAATAAATAGATTAGACATTTGGTTTTCCTGTTTGAATGATTTTACACTAGTCAATTTTAGGGCCCTTTATAGCTTGGTGTTTGGTGTGAGCCAAGGCTTAGTGTTGAAAACTGTTTTTTGACCTATGATGGTTTACTATTTACACATTGTTATTTAGATGGAGAGTTGTCTCATTGGCACTCACTCCACATCTTCTTATATTTATGATTTTGTAACCTGTCTAGTGCAAAATCAAAAGTACCAATTTTTACAGATTTGTGTGAAAAGGTAAAATTTAAATGTTCAGCAAAGTATAAAATTGAGAATGGAAATGGAAATATTTTCTATAGGCTTGTATGTAAACTTTCGCAAATCTACAAAATATCCTTAAATAGATAATATTCCCTCAGTCCACAAAAAAATTAGGTAATCATGGAAGTAATTGAATCCACCCCAAGTATGAAATTTCATCTCATGATGATGAATTACTTTAATCAAATTAAAATCACTTACTTTCCTGTAAATATGGAGTCTTGTCTGTGATTTCACAATATTTGATTGTGTTGTCTCCCTGTAAAATAATTTAAATTTTCTTTTTACTAATATAAACAATAAATAGAATTGAGTTCTCTAGAAAATTTTATAAATTTTTGATTCCTGATTTTTTGTTTTTTTTGTTTGTGTATATTAAGAAAATAAAATACTTTCTGTGCGTAAAGGGGAGATAACTCATTGGAATTCCTTTAGTTTGGTAATTGCCCAACATCCAAAACATGGCACAGAATTTTCAATAATAATTGTGTTTTAAACTAAAATAATTTTAAATCTATAGACTAAAACATTGCATGAAAACATAAATATTTTCACAGCCTCAATTAATGTATTTTATTTCGTTTGAAATAGGGTTTTTCCTGTTTTCTATTTGTAGTAATTATTTATAGATGGGAACTTGTATAACTAGTTTGGATACTGGTTTTGTAACAGTATGTACTATTTATAAATTTGATGTTAGGTGCATAAGGCACAAGGAAAGTTTTGGCGGTTTTTACGGGTGGGGTTAAATGGTACTATATAAATTTTGGCATCTAAATGTATTAGTATCGAAGGTGCTTGCAGTTACGTCGAATTGAAGTTGGTCACATAGGTATATATGCAGTTGCTGCTGTGTTTATTGTACGTACAGGCGTTGGAGGTATTAGCCGAGGAAAAAGAAACAATGCGAAAGAGGAACAATGTTATATGTCATGTATTTATATATTGTTTCAATCGGAGAAATATGTACAATAAAGTAAAATAAAATATTGAATCGCAAGAGAAAATAAGATGTTACTGCAAGCAACTAATCCTATATCTGTGTTTGTCTTGTTTATAGCCTATTGAATTTAGAGATTAAATACTTTAAATTCGGACGAGCAGGGCGAGGGAGAATTTAACAGGTATTATTCTACATACCTTGCCAGCAAAGAAGATCATACCAGTGTCAGCATCATACAATGGTATTAAAGTCCTGCAAAATAATTTCATGTTAGAAATACTGTGAATTCATTTATATTTGTGGGTACAAATTTCTAACGCTCTGGAAAAGTTGTACTATTTTGGAGATTCGATTACATTGTGTTTATAACTACAGCATACAAATCTCACACAGAAATAAGTACATTATAGAACATTCAAATTTGTGGTTTCCACATTCACAAGGAAAAATAAGTACCCCTGAGTAATAATGAATAAACAGTATCATATATTATCATTATATCATAAGTTAGGTAAATTTTTTGTCTTTTTAAAATTTTGATTGCTGATATCTTCGTTAAACCTTAAATGTAGAGCTGGATCAGCTTATCCTTCAGAAGGACTTGAGGTCACCCCAGTTTTTAGTGGGGTTAGTGTTGCTCAGACTTTAGTTTTCTAAGAAGTGTTTAATATTCTCTTGTTTGTTGATCTTATCTTTTTCTCACCATTTTTTCAATCTTTTTTGGACAAACTAGTTTAAATGTTTAAAAAAAAAAAGGTTTTGGTTTTCATGTCTGAATTTTTACACAATTTGAGGTCCTTTTATAGTTTGATGTTTGGTGTGAACTAAGGCTCTGTGTTGAAAGCTGTACTTAGACCTATAATTGTTTACTTTTTTACACATTGTGACTTGGATGGAGAAATGTCGCATTAGCACTTATACCACATCTTCTTATATTATTAAGAGAAATAATAAAAATTCGAGATTTAACCCACACATGTCTGGCAATAAACTGATGAGGCTGTCTGTAAGATAAACCTACCCTGAGGATGCATCAACTGATACTGTGTTTAAAGAAGAAGACAAGTTTCTACTGTCCCAGATACTAATTTCTCTATTTCTTGACTGAAATGAAACATTATAAACATAACAAAATATCAGTGTTCAATCTTAATCAGAAATGACAAAAGAACGTTATTGGCTATATCATGGCCATCAGATTTTATTGGTGGAGAGAACCACAACCTTCAGGAGGAAAACTGACAATTTTACATTATCCCAATAAAGACAACAGTAGTATGTATGCCAGTGTTCAAAAGTCATAAATCCATTGAGAGAAAACAAACCTAGGTTACAAACACTTGCCAAATACTACCAGTTAACTGTTAAAATCTTAAGTTGCAGTTAGGAAGATAACTATTTCATGGTATACAGCTACTTACACTATCAAATCCTGTTGTAACTATGTTGTCTTTATTACCTAACCAGACAGCTCTGGAATCTTTTATATTCTGATGTCCAGATCCTTCCTGTAACATAAGAGAGAGAAATATAAACATCATTAACAAAACAAATTCTAGAACTGCTGATCCTTCTAGATACACCCAGTTAACGTCAAAATGTTGGTGAGTTTCATATTGCTCAAGCTTTAAGTTTTTGTGAAGGATTTAGTTGATTATTATGGATTCATTTATTTTCGTGGGAACCAATTTTCTTGGTTTGAGAAATACTTACATAATGTGGTACCTAACACTACAGGGAGATAACTCTGTAAAGTCAGCTAAACGTTTTGATTACGTTGTGTTGTAAAAGGAATATTAAGCTTCTCAATGATAAAAATTGGTGTTTGTCAAACTGCTATATAACCAGTGTAATTTTTCTGACAAAACGGTTGGGTCAAAATTTTTGAAATTTTTATATATTTTTTAAATTACTTTGACAAAATTTAATGAAAATTAAACGAGCCAAATTAATTTTAGTGCAAGTGTTGGGTACCACCATAAATGTGAATTTTTAATTTCGTGGTTTTGGCAAAGTGTGCACTCATTCTCTAAGAACATTTGTATTTCGTTGAACATTTGAATTTGTGGTTCTCCTGTAATCACGAAATCCACGAAAGTTGGTATCCCACCAATATAAATGAATCAGTAGTATTGAATTGGCTTTTTTAACTTTTGATGATAGTTGCCCCTCTTTGATTTTTAATTTTGGTTGTGGATTCATTTATTTTCGTGAGTATCAATTTTAGTGGATTGCTGAAAACTTGCATAATCTTGGATATTTGATTTTGTGATTTTTCCAATCTCTGTATACAAAGCCTATTGAAATATGTTATTCGTTGAACATTTGAATTCGTGGTTTACCTGTACCCACAAAATCCACGAAAATTGGTATCCAACGAATAAAAATGAATCCACAGTAATTCAATTTTGTAGCTGTCATTTGATTACTGTCTTTTTGATCTCCACATGTTTTTTTTCCACATGTATTTAATTCATTCAGGGCAATAATATGAAAACGTGAGCCATGCAACAAACTGACAAAGTAAAACATCATGCAACAAGAATGTGTCCATA
Organism: Mytilus edulis; assembly: GCF_963676685.1. NCBI lineage: Eukaryota > Metazoa > Mollusca > Bivalvia > Mytilida > Mytilidae > Mytilus > Mytilus edulis. The sequence continues at coordinate 74,647,281 of NC_092351.1, read as the reverse complement.
GTACATGGATGCCCCACTCGCACTATCATTTTCTATGTTCAGTGGACCGTGAAATTGGGGTCAAAACTTTAATTTGGAATTAAAATTAGAACGATCACATCATAGGAAACATGTGTACTAAGTTTCAAGTTGATGTAACTTTAACTTCATCAAAAACTACCTTGACTAAAAACTTTAACCTGAATTTCGCACTATCATTTTCTATGTTCAGTGGACCATGAAATAGGGGTCAAAAATATAATTTGGCATTACAATTAGAAAGATCATATCATGGGGAACATTTGTACTAAGTTTCAAGTTGATTGGACTTCAACTTTTTCAAAAACTACCTTGACCAAAAACTTTAACCTGAAGCGAACGGATGCACAAACGGAGGCACAGACCAGAAAACATAATGCCCCTCTACTATCGTAGGTGGGGCATAAAAAGATATATTTTGTATGGACAGCCCATTGAAATCTTTTAATTAACAAGAGGAATCAGAAAATATTCCTAGAAAAGTAGGAAGAGGTAAGAAATCTAATGTCCAAAAATATCGAAAAAGATTGTAATTTGACACATTTATCATACTTTCAGCTTTATAAGGTCTTTAAATCTAAGTTTCTTCTTGTGCCACCAAATACTAAAATCAAAGTAAACAAAAAGTTTCTTGTGTATCACACACCTGTTGCACAGTAGATGAACGAGGATCTATAACTCTGAGAAGTTTATCTTTACATGAGGTCACTATACATGTTCCATCACCTTTCCAGCTAACACTTTGTATTTGATCTTTGTGACTGTCTATACCTATAATTAAATGCAAAACAAATGATTACTGTTATTTCGGAAATTAGTGTGTGCATTTATTATTGCCAAGACTTTACCTCTGGCAAAAATTGCAATTTAATTATTCCAGTTGTAAAAATTTATGACAGAAAATCACAATTGAAAGCATTTTTTTTTTGGTACCAATTTTCATGGATGTTAGAATATTTGGTTATGCAAAAGTATGCTTATATAAAAAAATAATTCTAAAGACAATTTTGTGGAAGACCCTTACCAAAGAAATGCTTTAAAAATGATATAATAAATCCCCAAGTAACTACATGTAGCTTTTATATCCAATCAAACTTCAACATCACTGAATTAAAACTGGTACCTACAACATTTTTCTGTTCCCTGAGATACATCAAACAATTTAACTGTATTGTGTGAGGTAACAGTCAATATGTTATCAGCGACTGGATTCCATGTAACATTCTCTATCCTACGCTGTTGGCCAGGTAACACTACAGCAGGACTAACATCTGATATGGTCTCTGTCAGGTTAGCTGTGTCTTCAGGAAGCTGCCAAACTTTTATCTGAAAATAGAAAATTGTATAAAATTCAAACAAAAATATATTTGACTTTTGAAACAAATGGTTCAAATTCTTGTTAGGGCTATTCCAGAAAAAAATGTATGGAGGGGTTGGAAGGCAGTTTTTGTCAGCACCCGCCACCCAGACAATTGTAATTGAGTATTATAGTGCATTATAGTGTGAAAAGTTGCTCTGATTCCCATCACCCATGTATTATTAATATAATGTGCCTCCCCCCCCCCCCCCCCCCCCCCCCCCTCATACATTTTTTTCTGGAATAGCCCTTATGGAATACTTTGATTAAATTTTAAGAATTTTAAGATCATATGTTTGCTAAAAACAGTAATTGTAGCAAATGTCGTCTTAATAATATTGTGTACTACAAAGTCAAAGGCAGAAAGATTGCAAATGATTTTGGTTCTACCACACATAAACATCTGAGACTTCTTTCTATAATTTTCTAGCTATGAAAAGGACGCTTATTTCATTCATATTTACCAAATTACTAATATACATCTGAGAGTAATAAAAACTAGACATTTTTAATCAATTTAAACAAGAATGTGACCATAGTATACGGATGTCCCACTCACACTATCATTTTCTATGTTCAGTTGACCGTGAAATTTGGGTCAAAACTCTAAAATGGTATTAAAATTAGAAAAATCATATCATAGGGAACATGTGTACATACTAAGTTTCAAAGTTGATTGTACTTCAACTTACTGTAAACCAACTTATATTCGCGGATACTTTATTTTGCATTTTACCAATTCTAGTCCATTTCAGGCCTTTAAAAATTCGTGATTTTCTTATTTACTTGATGTAGATTAATAACGATTTAATTATTCGCGACGATTTATATTCGCGTTATTTTTTTTCTCGCGAGTTGCGAAAATTAATCGCTCGCATAAGTTGGTTAACAGTAATCAAAACTATAACCTGATGCAGACACTACCATTCACTATGTTCATTGGACCCTGAAATTGGGGTAAAAACTTGGCATTAAAATTTGAAAGATCATATCATAGGGAACATGTATACAGTACATTCCGGTTATTTGCATAGCCTATTTGTCAGACGAAATTATGCAATAAAGCGGAGTATGCTTATATCCGAAATGCCAAAATACGGAGTCAAATAACATCGATAGTGCAGATCAGTAAAGGAAATCCTGAAGAAAGATGAATGTCCATAATCCACTTACACCATATTGGATGATTATTTATTCTAATAAAAGTTATTTGACTAGTGTCATGCATTTTATTTCATTGTTTATTCTTTCAATAAAGTTTATAAACACATTTAGTTTTAGTTTATTTATGTACCAATTTTCCTTTACCTGAGATACGAAAATAAAATTGTTCTAAAATAGATTTGTTTCTATGACCCGGATGTACAAATTATATTGTTACGCTTTGATTAAAACAAACTGTTGAACAATGCTACACAGTTTATAATCATTTGACACAATAAATGTGTAATAAACTGCCTTTAATATGCAGTATTTACCAATTGCACAGTGATGTAACACTGTTACTTTAACCTCGTTAGTTTCGTATATATATGCAAAGCAGTTTTTAAAAACAGGTAATGGGGCCCTGCACAGGTTATTTGCTGGACACGAGTGTTCAAAGTGAGAAAATATAATAATTTTAAGAAAATGTTCTTTTAAAAAAATATTAAAAATGAAAGATTGATGTATGAAATTCTTCAACCATATATAAATGCCCTGTAATATTTAATATAAATGTAGATCACCCCTAGCCAAATTACGAGATTGCACATTGGATAATGATTGATAATTAGCAGGCGTTATTGTTTTAAAAATACACCCAAAATGTAATCTATGAACAATGTTTGAAATGCAATCAATAATTAACACCTTTTGAGATAGAAGATCATAGAATGGTTGTGTTTTTACAAAAATCAGCTGATTGACATTTTTATGACCTCAAGGCTTAAAATATAATATGGGAAACTTTACCTGTGTACACATCGAGCACGTTTTTATAATCATATAAACACGAAAGAAACTGTTTTAAAACTTTATTTAAATAACACAGAAGTAAATATGAAATAATATTAAAAATTATGATGCATTCAAGAAAAATATACTTACCAAATTGCTGTTTCCGGTCAAAAATCTCGTCAGTTTTAACTAAGCATATCTAGCTGGCGATTATTTTGTATGCAATTAACCGAAATGCCACTTGTGGGGCTATGCATATAACCGTACAATTTAACATTAGATGAACGGGAAATGGTTTTGTGCAGGAGAAAAGTATGCAATTAACCGAATTATGCTATTAAGCGGTATGCAATTAAGTGGAATCGACTGTACTAAGTTTCAAGTTGATTAGACTTAACCTTCATCAAAACTACTTTGACCTTGGTCTGTGTCTCTGTTTGTCAGTCCTTTCAACTGTTTATCCATCCTTCTGTCTGTCCCATTTCAAGCTGAAATGGGATCTTTCAACTGTTTATCCATCCGTCTGTCTGTCCCATTTCAAGCTGACAAAAAACAAACAGAGACACAGACCGAGGTGGGACATAAAATATAAACTATAACTTACTGTGTTATCTGCTGAACCAGTTGCCAAGAGGAAATCATCAAAGGGAGAAAACTCAAAATCTGTTACAAAATCTGCAGAAAAATTTAAAAAAAATGATAAGTTCATACATGCAAAGTGTTAACAACATTGTAACTGACTAATTGAATTTTTAGTCTGAAAAGTAAATTACTTAACCAACCCTCATCCTCAATGCAGACATATATCAAGGGTATGGTGAGTCCAAACTCCAAAGTCTTGACAAAAAACAATGTCAAAATCTCAATCGATAAATTACTCTTTCTTGTCAAAAAACAAGAGGAACTAAAAAGTTACACTTTTATTATTTTGAGACTAGATCATTAATTCAAAAATTCTAGTCTGATTTTTTTCTGAGTTTTGGATCCATGAACTATTTATTCTTAGTGTGAGCCCTTTGTTATCTTGTAAAAATTGTATCCTGTGGATTCATTAAATTTCTTGTTCACCAAATTTTGTGAATTGTGGAAATAAAATATTTTTGTGAACATTTGATTTTGTGGTTTTGCCAAGCAATGCCAAGTCTGCATACAAGCCTTTAACCAGATGCTCTGCATGCTGACGCCAACGCCAACGTGATACCAATATACTTTTTTAATATATTTTCAATTTTTGCGGTCGTATAAAAAATGTGCACTTCATTGAACCTTGAATTTTGTGGTTCAACTTTTATTTGTCTGTTTGTCTTTTGCTTTTTTAGTCATGGCATTGTCAGTTTATTTTTTATTTAGGCCAAATAAAAATATATGTGTGGTTCCAGTAACCCTACCGTCCCTACTTTCGGCTTAAAAATAGCCTACCCTAAAGATTTTATTGTCATTTTTCATTAAGCATTGTATTTTTTTTTATTTTATGTTTATCTTTATCAAAATGCTGCTCCCATCTCAATGTAAAAAAAAATAAAATTAAAAAAAATCCCTACCTACCTACCCATACTTTTTTACAGATGTAACTGGAACCACACATACTTTTTTATTTGGCCTTATGAGTTTGACTGTCCCTCTGGTATTTTTTTCGCCCCTCATTTCTATACCCATGAAATCAACAAAATTTGGTATCCCAATGAATAATAATAAATACAAAGTATACAACTTATTCAACAAACCTCCATGTGCCTTCAACATTGGCAATGCAGTTGTCAATCTCCCAGACGTATTTATTGGTAAAATGGCCAGATTACCTCCTCCTGAAATATTAATATTTATATTATACTATTTTTTAAAGCAAAGAACATTTACAAAGTAAGTGAGCAGTAAAGTCTGTAGTCATGCCGAGATAAAACTTTTAAATGTTTACCTAACTCTCACAACAAAATATGTCCAAAATACAGTTTGTAAGCAAATTAAGGGAATAATCATGATAATTGAGTTAAAAAAAAAAACAAACAGAAGCAAATCAAATGTTCCATTATAAAAGTTTCTTAAAAGCAAGAAGGAAAAAAAAAGGATTTGTTTTGTAATACATGCACTGACAATGCAAACTCAAAGATTTTTTTTGCAAATATTTTTTCCAAATTTCATTCACAGTGTGTTTACTTTTATATATCATCATGATCATTGTATTTGATTACAAAATATAAAAACTCTAAAATGCAATTTTAATATACTAAGAATTTACTACAAAGTTCAAATTGACATGCAGTTGATCATTGCAACAATAATTGCACACCATTAAAGCTAGCTAAACTTACCTGAAGTATCTACATTAAAGGCCATATATTGACAGCTAGCTTTGATGTGGTTGCCACATGAACTTAGTAAACTTACCTGAAGTATCTACATTAAGGCCATATATTGACAGCTAGCTTTGATGTGGTTGCCACCAGAGTTTGGTAAACTTACCTGAAGTATCTACATTAAAGGCCATATATTGACAGCTGGCTTTGATGTGGTTGCCACAAGAGTTTGGTAAACTTACATGAAGTATCTACATTAAAGGCCATATATTGACAGCTAGCTTTGATGTGGTTGCCACAAGAGCTTGGTGAACTTACCTGAAGAATCTACATTAAAGGCGATATATTGACAGCTAGCTTTGATGTGGTTGCCACAAGAGTTTGCTAAAATTACCTGAAGTATCTACATTAAAGGCCATATATTGACAGCTGGCTTTGATGTGGTTGCCACAAGAGCTTGGTAAACTTACCAGAAGTATTTACATTAAAGGCCATATATTGACAGCTAGCTTTGATGTGGTTGCCACATGAGTTTGGTAATCATACCTGAAGTATCTACATTAAAGGCCATATATTGACAGCTAGCTTTGATGTGGTTGCCACAAGAGTTTGGTAAACTTACCTGAAGTATCTACATTAAAGGCCATATATTGACAGCTAGCTTTGATGTGGTTGCCACAAGAGTTTGGTAAACTTACCTGAAGTATCTACATTAAAGGCCATATATTGACAGCTAGCTTTGATGTGGTTGCCACATGAGTTTGGTGAACTTACCTGAAGTATCTACATTAAAGGCCATATATTGACAGCTAGCTTTGATGTGGTTGCCACAAGAGTTTGGTAAACTTGCCTGAAGTATCTACATTAAAGGCCATATATTGACAGCTAGCTTTGATGTGGTTGCCACAAGAGTTTGGTAAACATACCTGAAGTATCTACATTAAAGGCCATATATTGACAGCTAGCTTTGATGTGGTTGCCACATGAGTTTGGTAAATTTCCAGCAGATATGTCTCCAATCCATTCCTATTGAAAAATCAAGCACTTTAGACATGTTAGATATTGCAATTTGCAGATAAATTATAAATTCAGATATTATAGAATGCAATTATTCAAAGTGATGGTTGTAAAACACAAAAACCTAAGATTAAACTTATTGCTATTTCCTGCCACTACTGCTTAGACATAATGATGTCAGATTCTGCTTTTTGAGGAACATATTTGATTACATTTTTTTAAATTGATAATCATAAAAAAAGCACCAGATTCTGCTTTTTGAGGAACATATTTGATTACATTTTTTTAAATTGATAATCATAAAAAAAGCACAACAAACAGTATTGAAATTTATAATATTCAACCAGCTATAATAACGACTGTATAGTCTTTTCAGCCTTAAGGGAAATGATATTCTTCACATTGCAGGCCTGGCTCTTTAATGTCTTATTTGATTCATTCATGAATTTTTAAATTAACTTTGCTTCCTATACATTCGTATTGATACCGGGTAAACAAATAACACACAAAAAAATTATGATTTATTAAACTGTTTTATTTGAGTTCTTGTTGTGAAATAACTCAGATTTTAGTATGTGTAAGATTGAACTGTAATATTTATACGTTTTGTGATGTTGCATGGAATTTTACACTTTTTTCAGAAAGTAAAATTTGTTATATGTCTTCCCGTACGAAAAAAATCCAGGCGTATTTTACACGGATTCCAGACAGATTTTTTTAGAGGGAATCCTTTAAAGTAACCTTTTACACAAAGAATCTTTCTTACATGGATTCCAGGCGGGTTCAGGGTGGAATAGAGCTGAAATATGCAAATTTATCCACCTGTCTTAGGGGGAAAAAAATCCGCCTTGTTAAAAGGAAAAAAATTTCTAAAAAATATATCCGCCTAAAGAGACGGAAAATATGTCCGCCTAAAGAAACGGAAAATATATCTGCCTTTAGATTTAATACCATGATTCATATTCTGTCATATTTATTTTGTTTTGTTTGCGTCATAAAAGAAATATTTAAATAATGTGAATTTTGAGGCCCCTCATGGGGGGGTCCTAGTAATCACATAATCACCATTTTTTTGCCAATATAATCACATAATCATTAAATATTTGCTTATCTTTAGTAATCAAATAATCATAAACTAAAAATACAGTCCTAGGTAATCAAATAATCATGAAATATTTGGCTTAATAATCAAATAATCATTAAAAAAACGGCCAAGTAATCACATAATCAAAAACCCCATGAGGGCCCTCAATTTTGACTCGCTTGAAGCTTGAAAGCCGACTAAGTGACCTTTTCTAAAAAAATTATGATTTTGGAAATGAAATACCTTTTAGCAAATTATTAGTTTGTTTGGTTTATTTTTTCTTTCTTAGTGTGACTTAATACTGTATTATAGATTACCTCTCTTTTAAGAAGTTTTGGTGCTGAATTCTTGTACTTCGATGCCTTAAACCTCCAAGCCATTACTGCTTCCTACAATGAATATAAAACTTAATCATTACTTGTTGTCAACTTTAAAAAAAAACACAAAAATATCGTCAAAAGGACTACAACAGTAGTTTTAAGAATACTTTTAAAAGGCTAATTGAATCTGGAATGATTTGGATATTTTATCTGACATGATACTTTTTTTTTTATCAATATTCAAGAATTCAAAATTATTCGAGATTGAAATAATTCCTTGTTTGTGGTATAATGGCCAATGAGACAACTATCCACCAGAATTCGAAAAAAGCTCATATAAGGAATCATTGGCGACCATTTAGCCTTCAACAATGAGAAGATCCATATATTGTATAGACTAGTCACCTATAAAAGACCTCAATGGCATATGAAAGATAAGAAACAATTCAAACAAGAAATTATCAGTCTAATATATGACAAAGTGTGTACAGTTTTGCTGGTTTGTTGAAAACAGGACACCCTATAATAATATGGGCATGTACACTATTCTGACTCTGTCACAGTCTGTGCAATAACACATAAACTTTATGCCGAGTTTTTAGGAGAGAAGCAGCACATACCAATTCTAAAGTCTTTGACCTGGGTTCAAACCCCAAATACCAGTGCCAGTGCCCCTCCCCCTCCCATTTATGAACATTTCTAGATCCGCAAGGCGCCACTATAACCCTTCTCTATCCACCATTACTTGACTTCATAAAGGTTCACATCAAATTTTGATGTCATTATACAAAATATGTGACGCTTCAATGGAAAATTGATAGCTCTATGACATCAATAGTTAAAGCAGGACAGAGTCTCAGGTCAGCAGAGGCAGAATTCCAGATAGCAATAAGTATAGGCAGTGTCTGCGCGTACCCGCATACGGGTACGAATAGTCAAATTGCCGTTCTATGCTGCGCGTACCCACATCCGGTTTTATAATAAATATATATATATAGGTAAGTGAACAGTTTTTTCTCAGTTAGCAAATATTCATAAAATTGAAAAGTGATATTATAACTGTGGGGAAGACTTTAATTTATAATTTTGTTCATTTTAACCTGAATATGAATACCTAAAATATTTTATTATATTTCAGGTGCAACAGTAAGAGTAGTAAAAGATGAATCTGGTGTTTTGAATGAAATATTTTTCCAGGATAAACCATTTGCAAAATTTCTTTGATAAATATCCTGAAGTCTTACTTATTGACGCAACTTATAAATTGAACATGTTGAATGACTTACGACTGCCTCTTTTTATTCTTATGTGCGTTGACAGGAAAACAGTTTCTGTTTTACATTTTACTGAAAGATTATTTTAAAATAGCATATGGGTATATTTAAATTATTAAAATTTTATTCTTTAAATTTTCTGTGATTTAAATTTTATAACAGTATTAATTTCTTTCATGTTTTTCTTTTAAAGGGACTGTACAGCACAGGCACTAGACGTTCTGTCAATAGTATAAAAATATTGGCAATTGGAAGAAAATAGTGTCCATATGGACACTATTTTCTTCCAATTGTGTCCATATATATAATATATTTTTATACTATTGACAGAACGTCTAGTGCCTGTGTGTACAGTTTCATTTTCCATCATTGTGCATTTAATTTTGCAATGTTTATTATCATTATTTAATTAATACAATTTGAAAATAATATTTTTCATACTCTTCACTCGTTCTACACGAAATCCCCATATTATCGATAATTTTTGTATATATTTCACGTTTCATTCCCGATCTGATGGCATTTTAATAGAAAACCGGATGTGGGTATGCGCAGCCTAGAACGGCAATTTGACTATTCGTATCCGCATGCGGGTACGCGCAGACACTGTCATAAGTATAATCAATAAGGTGTTTTATGAGAATGAGTCATGGCTCATGCACAGTTGTTCATTCAGATATATTTCAGTACCCAAGATATCTCTTGAATGAGTATAATTTGAATTTAAAATAAATATCCCTGCATTGACATTAACTGTTTGCTGGTGTCTCTTTATGATCTGTTTATTGGGCAAAAGTATAAGCAGATAAGGGGCGGATCTTGGAACAACATGATCAAGGACATGTACATTGACAACAGATTTATATGAAGAAAATAAGCTTGCTTATTCTCTTCACATTTTTAAATATGTTCGGAAAGCTTGATTTCAAATCTGTAAGTAATTACTGTTAGGTTCTCCCTTTAAAACTGTTTTTCAATAGACTTTGTCGTCTGTTATGAATTTTACAGGAAATCAGTTTATCAGGTTTGAAGTTTCCGGCTTTTGAAGTATCGCGGGGATTTCCGAGATTAATTGAGAACCGTCTGGGATAAAGAGCAGACGATTTTTCAATTTTTAAGTCGAATTAACCAGACTAAAAATTCAATTTTACTACCTAAATGAATATCAAACATTGCAAAACGAATTATTTTATATAATTTCGCTGTTTACTTCTATGATCCCAAATCTATAGAATTACATAATTTGTGTTTCGGTATTGACTTTTTATAAACCTCTTGATTTTCAGCAGACGGAAAATGGCTGCTCTAAGGGGAGCATGCTGTCGGCTTGGAAATAAGAAACTAAATGCAACAGTGGTTGTTTCAGGGAAGTCTCCCTTCCCTGACGATACATTTCATCACATCGAAAGGCGTTGTTCCTCATCTCTAATTTTGAAATCAACTTCCAAAACAAGTAAATCTTTAAATATGCACTAAACATTCTGCATGACCGACAAGGTCGAAACGTCCCTGCTTAGAACTTAATTGCGTCATATGTATTCAGGGTCTATTTACTCAATGATTGAAGTTTTCTATAGAAATGATCGAAGAAATCCATAAGTAAAGCCATCTGACATGTAGTGTTGACATGTTTTGTTCCTTTATTTATGTAAAAGATCCTAGAGGTACTAAAACAAAAACCACAAGGGCTTGTTTTTAGTGCTGTTGTCTGACCGACTAAACAAGACCCTGTGAAGATATCAAATGGGCATGCAAACTCATAAATCAAAAACAAACTGACAATAAAAAAAACCGACAGTACTGAAAGAATAAAAAAATCCATAAGAAGAGCAAAACAATTCTGACCAACATTATTATGGGGGTAGGTGTAGTAAGCAGATCCTGTTCCACATGTGGCACCTGTCCTCTTGCTTGTGTAAATGCTAAGCACTTTTGTTTGAAAGGTCACATTTGTGGAAAAGAGGCCAGGACTGTTGTTAACCACAAGCAGAATATAATAAAAAATGTTTAAATGTTTGAAAACTAATCAACCTATTATCTGAGATGGCTTGGTAAAATGTAAAGATATAAACTCTTAAACTAACCTGGTTTTAAAGTCATCCATACTCTACATGACTTGGCACCATTGCGCACTGGAAACAATTATAAAATTTGTATGAAGATAGTCATTCAAAATATTCTGTCTGGTCAACATTGAGGCCGAGAAAAAAAAATCGATGTTTCCGGTAACCCGACCGACCCTGTTTTATAGCCCTGACCCTAACTTTTTTATTGGATCTTCAAAAAAAAAAAAAAAAAAAATTGTATCAACCGACCCCATTTTTGACACAGGCTTCTGATAGATGACATAAGGCCGAGAAAAAAAAGATCGATGTTTCCGGTAACCCGACCGACCCTGTTTTTTAGCCCCGACCCTAACTTTTTTATTGGATCTTCAAAAAAAAAAAAAAAATTGTATCAACCGACCCCGTTTTTGACACAGGCTTCTGATAGATGACATAATGTTTTTTCTCTCTTGCTTCTACTTGCATAGAAAGCCAGTAAAACATTTTATTAATGTCAAAAGGTATTCCAAATAGGTTAAAATCCCAGAAATTTGCACAGCAGGTGCTTCAAAAACATTGCAAATGGCACACTTCCGGTTTTTGAAACTAATTACGGATCCGGACTTGGAAAAACCATGATAATTTTCCGGATTTCATTTACGATGTCAAAAAAAAAAAAAAAAAAAGAATTCCGACCTACCGACCCTATTTTTCAAAATGATGTTACCGGAAACACATATCTTTTTTTTTTAGGCCTAATATTTTTTCTCTCTTGCTTCTACTTGCATAGAAAGCCAGTAAAACATTTTATTAATGTCAAAAGGTATTCCAAATAGGTTAAAATCCAAGAAATTTGGACAGCAGGTGCTTCAAAAACATTGCAAATGGCACACTTCCGGTTTTTGAAACTAATTTCGGATCCGGACTTGGAAAAACCATGATAATTTTCCGGATTTCATTTACGATGTCAAAAAAAAAAAAAAGAATTCCGACCTACCGACCCTATTTTTCAAAATGATGTTACAGGAAACACATATCTTTTTTTTTTAGACCTGATAGGAGTGTATTATGGTTCCTGTGTTAAGAAAGTACTGAGGTGTCAAAGCAATAAATATCTATAAGAGAGCCGTGGTGTAGTGGTTAGTGCATCAGACTATTAACACAAAGGTTCCTGCTTCGATTCCCGTTCCGGGATGAAAATTTCAAGTAGTGAATTATCGGTTCTCCCTTGACACCATTTGCAAGTATGGTCTTGAGGAAATGATGATGGTCCGTTGGAAGGGGACGATAAATGACTGACGTGTGTTAAGAGAGCCATATCTAGATATCTCTTATAGCTTGCAAGTAAATGACATCCTTGTAGATTTTGAAAAAGAGCAGGCTAATTAATGCGGCTGGGCAGCACTCGCGTCTCCAAAGTGGAAAGGGATAAATATAAGATGCAATAACAAATGAATAACTTGTTTCCCAATCTACTATAAATAAATATGTTTAAACTAATAAATATCTATATATATATATCTTACTGTAATTTCAGATTTATTGTCTGTTGCTCACAAAACCTGTTGTTTACATAGAAAAATTCACAGAAGTTCACCAAACAACAAAAAAGACTATTACGAACTTTTAGGGGTTCCAAAAAATGCAGATGCTAAGGCTATTAAAAAAGCTTACTATGAGGCAAGTATAACATGTATAATAAAGTAACTGACTGGATAGCCTTAATATTATCGGTGGTGATTGGTATTAGGCCAAACAAAAAAGTATGTGTGTTTACTGTCACATGCTGGAAAAAAAACAAGGGTAGGTATTTTTTTTTTTTTTACATTGAGTCTTTGGGAGCAACATTGTGACTTTATCAGTGTTTAATCACAAATGGCAAAAAAAACTTAAAGATAAGGGATACAAATTAGGGTAGGAAGGGGTACAGTAAACACACATACTTTTTTTTTGCCTTATTTTCAGGGGTCACACATTTCTACTTTGATACTTACATAGTGCAATGAAATAGTCGGCTAATTGATCATAATTTTGTTATCAAATGATAGAAATCAACCTCATGCATGTGTACATTTACAAAACTTTGATTGATTTACACGATTTAGGAACATATGTATAAAAATAAATGATGAGCATGATGAATGTTCATGATGTTGGTCTGTTGTTTAGGGTTTTTACATAACTCACTTTTTATTTTATGAAATCGTGAAAATAACATATTTGTTTTTTTTATCACACCTTATGTGAATCTACCTACTTTCCAGCTATACTTCTAAAGAGATCCTGATTAGGGATAACTGCACAGAGTTACTAACATTGCTAACCAAGATGATATATTTTTTCAAACATTGAAAAAAGTGAATTTTGTCATACTAGTCAATATTAATCTATTCTAATATCTGTATTTCTTTTATTTTAGCTTGCCAAAAAACACCACCCTGATGTGAGCAAGAATGATGCTGGATCTGCTAAAAAATTCCAGGAAGTGTCAGAAGCCTATGAAGTAAGGACTGTGCAAGGAAAAGATAGTTTTATAAACACGATAAACCTCTAAATGAGATATAATACATTTATAAATTCCATCAATACAAACTGACAGTCACAGTATAGTGTTTAAAGTGGCATTAAACACAAATCAATCTATATCCGTGTTGTAGTATGATTGCCAAAGAGGCTACTTGACACCAATTTTTGTGGATTTGGTGGGTATAGGTAAATTGCAAATTGAGATGTTATGCGAAAACAAATTTTTAAAAGGTTAATCTTCAGTAATTTGCAAAACAGTGAAATCAAATATCCACAAAATACAATTTCCCTCAATGCACAAAAATTGGTACTCATGAAACATAAATGAATCAACAGCATGAACAGTAGAGAATTTTTTTTCTAACAGCAATTATCAACTCTTGTATGACATGAGTTAAAATTATTTTTTCCCGTTTAAAGGTTTTGAGTGATAGCACAAAAAGACGTGAATATGATACATTTGGTATGGGCGGCGGAATGGGAGGTATGGGCGGAGCCTCTCGTGGACAGAGTCGTGGACAGGCACAAGGTAGGTAGGATAACAGCTTAAGATTTGAGGTACTTAGATCTTTTGTTCTGATAAATATCTACCAAAGTTTAAATTAAGTGGATGAAAGTAATTATAGGCAACTGTATGTACAGCCTTCCACAAGGAGAATACTCCATATTGTATAGATGGCTATAAAAGGGTCCTTACATGGAATATGTAAAACAATTCAATTGAGAAAACAAATGACCTAATTAATAACAAAAGAATTTTCAAAAACAAATCTGACAGCAGTGAACCAACAACAATCACTGAATGACTGAATTCAGGCTCCTGACTTGGGATAGACACATAATGAAAACGCTCAACCTCTCATTGTTGAGATGTTGAAACAATGATTTTCAAAATAAATAAATTTTATAAGGTATTTTCTTTTTTCTCTC